>NC_134401.1:107149040-107449040 GCF_050003625.1 Haematobia irritans | reverse complement strand
AGAAAACGTGCGTCCATCCAACCATCTTGCAGTCTATAGGGCTTTGCCCAAATAAATTTGACAAACATTCTTTTTCTCTGTTGGTTAAGCTACACTTTTAGTTTAGTCGATGCATGGTTTTAAGCTGAAATTAAAAACAACAAAATGATTGAAGAATAAACCAACAATAACAAAACAAAACGAATGAAGTAAGAGGCAGCACGTTCAAACTAAACCCAGCCGACTGTCACTTCATCGATTTGACAGTGGCAAAGGAAAAGGGATATGTTTGTACAAATTTATTTCGGCAAAGGCCGGCTATCATAAACCATTTTTCGGAAGGTACAAGTGTGTTTCACTTTGGGTTTAGTGAACTGCCTGAATTTATACTGATAATTGGTTGATAGTTTTGCTGCAAGTAGAGGATGCTGATGAGTAATGTGGTAATTCCGAAACGTGCGTCCATCCAACCATCTTGCAGTCTATAGGACTTTGCCCAAATAAATTTGACAAACATTCTTTTCCTCTGTTGGTTAAGCTACATTTGTAGTTTAGTCAATGCATGGTTTTAAGCTGAAATCAAAAACAACAAAATTTTATATGGAAATTCAATTTTGACAAAATTTTATATAGAAATAAAAATAAAAAAATGTATATATAAAGAAGATATTATTTTTATTTTGTTTGATAAAATTTTCTGCAAAAACAATAAAATTAAATTTTAACATAAACTGTTTACAGAAATAAAATTTTCACAAAATTTTCTGTCGAAATAACATTTTGATAAAATTTTCTATAAAAAAATTTATATATAAAGAAGATATTATTTTTTTTTTTTTGTTTGATAAAATTTTCTGCAAAAACAATAAAATTAAATTTTAACATAAACTGTTTACAGAAATAAAGTTTTCACAAAATTTTCTGTAGAAATAAAATTTTGACAACATTTTCCATAAGAATAAAATTTTGAAAAAAATTTCTATAGAAATAAAATTTTGAAAAAAAAATCTATAGAAATAAAATTTTGAAAAAAAAATCTATAGAAATAAAATTATGACACAATTTTCTATAGAAACAATAGAAGCACAATTTTGCAAACATCTTCCATAGAAATAAAATTTTGACAAAATTTTCTATAACAATAAAATTTTTACAAAATTTTCTATAGAACAAAATTTTGACAAAATTTGCTATAGAAATAAAATTTTGACAACATTTTCTATAGAAATAAAATTTCGACAAAATTTTCTACAGAAATAAAAGTGTGACATAATTTTCTATAGAAATACAATACTGATATAAAAAAAAAAATTTACAAAGTTTTCTATAGAAATAAAATTTTTACAGAATTTTCTATAGAAATAAAATTTGGACGAAATTGTCTATAGAAATAAAAATTTTCTACAGAAATAAAATTTTGACAAAATTTTCTATAAAAAACAATAGAAGCACAATTTTGCAAACATCTTCCATAGAAATAAAATTTTGATAAAATTTTCTATAAAAATAAAATCTTCACAAAATTTTCTGTAGAAATAAAATTTCGACAAAATTTTCTACAGAAATAAAAGTGTGACATAATTTTCTATAGAAATACAATACTGATATAGAAAAAAAATTTACAAAGTTTTCTATAGAAATAAAATTTTTACAGAATTTTCTATAGAAATAAAATTTGGACGAAATTTCTATAGACATAAAAATTTTCTACAGAAATATAATTTTGACAACATTTTCTATAGAAACAATAGAAGCACAATTTTGCAAACATCTTCCATAGAAATACAATTTTGACAAAATTTTCTATAAAAAATAAAATTATCTATAAAAATAAAATTTTGCAAAAATTATCTATAGAAATAAAATATTGATAAAATTTTCTATAGAAGTAAAATCTTCACAAAATTTTCTGTAGAAATAAAATTTTCACAAAATTTTCGAAAGAAATAACATTTTGGTAAAATTTTCTTTAAAAAAAAATGGGACAAATTTTTCTATAGGAATAAAATTTTGAAAAAATTTTCTATAGAAATATAATTTTGAAAAAAAAATTCTATATAAATAAAATTTTGAAAAAAAAAATTCTATAGAAATAAAAATTTTCTACGGAAATAAAATTTTGACAAAATTTTCTATAAAAACAATAGAAGCACAATTTTGCAAACATCTTCCGTAGAAATAAAATTTTGACAAAATTTTCTATAAAAATAATATTTTGACAAAATTTTCTAAAGAAATAAAATGTTGATAAAATTTTCTATAGAAATAAAATTTTGGCAAATTTTTCTATGGAAATAAATTTTTGACATAATTTTCTATAGAAATAACAATTTTTGGTTTTTTGGGTATACATGGCCGTAAGTTCGTAAATTGTTTATCCATTAAGAAGTAATGAAAAATACAATAAAACGTTTATCCATTAACAAATTAAAATATTTATAATGGAAATAGAGAAGTGGTCAGTTTAATTTGAAAACTTTGAATTATTTATAAATTGTGACAAAACTTCAGAACATCCACAATGTCGTATCGAAAATTTTTTCTTCTAATGATAATAGGACAATTCTGTCAAGTCCAGGTGAGATTAATCCTTATAAATTTCAGCATTTTAATTATTCTATTTTGGGTTTTCCCCTATCTATGGCCGGCCTCAGGATGCTAAGCGCAATTTCAATCTAAAATTTCACAATGTCACATGTCCCATTTACTCTGGTGATGTTATAAAACTGACTGCATGCAATATAACTCAATTGGCTCTCAGTCGCTACAGTTTTGATGTCCTTTTTGAATTATATCATGAATTGAATCCAAATGCAAAAATTAAAATATCTCTTCTATATAATCTGGCGAATTATAAGCGAGTTGTAAAATTTATCGATATTGAATTCAAAATATGTGATTTCATGTCAAGTATTCAAAGGGTTCCATTGGTCCAGCGTGTTCTCGAAGAAGTCAGACGTAACAGTAATTTTCCTCTATCGTGTCCTGTGCAGGGGGTAAGTAGATGTTTTATTTTAAAATAAAAAATACAAAAATCAATATTCTGAAATATATATATATATATATATATATATATATATATATATATATATATATATATATATATATATATATATATATATATATATATATATATATATATATATATATATATATATATATATATATATATATATATATATATATATATATATATATATATATATATATATATACATATATATATATATATGGACGGACACCACGGGCTCGATAGACTCAGGCAGTGATTCTGATTCGATCAGTATATATTTTATGAAGTCTAAAACAAATATTTCTGGTAGGCACGTTTTTTTCCAGATCAAAGTTATTATACCCTGATCACTATGTGGTTTAGGGTATAATTATTTGGATTAATTAATTTCGTGATTGAATCAGATTTTTTTCTATATAATTGGATTTTTAATTAATTATAATTGGATTTTTCTCTGTAATTTAGTCAAACTTGAATGGACCATGTACTAATTTTAAAATTACATTTTTAATTGCAACCGATTGTTCATGTAATTAAATTTAATATTTTAAATTTAAAAAAAAAAATCAATTATTTTCTTAGCCCCTAAATGCTTAAGAACACAGATTTTTCGGAAAACAATATATTCTATAGGCACAATGGTAAAAAAATAACATCTTCATACAAAGAAAAAAATATCATCAAAATATTTCCAATTAAAAAGTTGATTGAAGTTGAAAATATTTTCAATACAAAAACTAATTATAACAATCAACTGTTTAATCAAGATAGAAACTTTAAGTTAATTAAGTCAATGATTGAAATTTTTTAAAGCTTTTAATCGAAACAAGTATATACGGCCGTAAGTTCGGCCAGACCGAATCTTATGTACCCTTCACCATGGATTGCGTAGAAACTTCTACTAAAGACAGTCATCCACAATCGAATTACTTGGGTTGCGATAACACCTGACGATGGCAAGGTATCTTAACACCGTCTTCTAACGTGTTAGTTAGTCCATATGGCCGATTAAATACGTATATAATTCAGTTTGACAAAATTTTCTATAGAAATACAATTTTGACAAAATTTTCTATAGAAATAAAATTTTAACAAAATCTTCTATTGAAATAAAATTTTGCCAAATTTTCTATAGAAATAAAATTTTGACAAAAATTTCTATAGAAATAAAATTTTAATAAAATTTTCTATAGAAATAAAATTTTGACAAAATTTTCTATGGAAATAAAATTTTGACCAAATTTTCTATAGAAATAAAATTTTGGCAAAATTTTCCATAGAAGTAAAATTTTGACAAAATCTATATATATAAAATTCAATATATGTTTGTTTATTTGTTTGTATGTTCCGAGTTGGCTCCGAAACGGCTGAACCGATTTACTTGAAACTTTCAGAGATCGTAGGGGGCGTTCATGTGGTGAAAATAGGGTACCTCATTTTTTGACACTTGGTCGCGGAGGGGGACCTCCCCTTTGTCGGACTTTTTGAAAATTGGACCAAAGTTGACCGATTTGCTTGAAATTTTCATTGAAGGTAGGGTTTGGTATCTAGACAAAGATCCGCTACTTTATATTTCGATATTTGGTGGCGGAGGGGGACCTCCCCTTTGTTCGACTTTTTTTAAAGTCCAGTGAACAAACTAAAATTCTCTAAATTATCTGAGATTTACAGAGAACATGTGGTGAGGTTATGGAATTAATATGGGGAATATGTGGACGGGGAAGGGGACCTCCCCCTTGCCCTACTTTTTTAAACTTGGAACAAAATTATGCGATTTGCTTGAAATTTTCATTGAATGTTGGGGTTGGCATCTAGACAAAAATCCGCTACATTATTTTTCGATATTTGGTCGGGGAGGGGGACCACCCCTTTGCCCGAATTTTTTTGTTTGAAAGTACAAACAAAACTAAACTCCCCCGACTGAAATTTTACGGAAAAAATGGATTATGAAATTTATATCAGGTTCTCGATTTTTTAATAAAAATAAAAGGGCATAGGGAGACATCCGCTTCTCTTAAGTACATACAGAGAAACAATTAAACTTTTACCGAGTTACTTGAAATTTACAGAGGACTGGGGAGAGGTTACGATATTAATAGTTGATACCTGATTATGTGATATTTGGACGGAAGAGAGGCCGCCTTTTAAGGCTTATAAGTTGCTTGACATTTTCTGGGACGTTTACAAAAGATACGCTACATAACTTTTCGATATTTAGTCGGGGAGGAGGTCCTCCTCTAAAACTGCAAAAAAAACAACAATTCTTAAGTTTTCTTGAAATTTACATAGGCAGTGGGGGAAGGTTATGAACGAAGAGGCAACCTTCCTTGCCCCACACTTGAAAGAAAGTTTCAAGAATTTTCAGGGAAGGTTAGGGGTGCTATTCACTACGGTGTTTGTCGATATTGTATCGGGGAAAGTGAGCAAAATTTAAACATCGCCAATCTACTTGAAATTTACAGGGAACGTGGGAGGAGGTGATTAAATTAGTATATGACTTTTTCATTAAATTAGTATACGATTTTTCGATATCTGGTTGGGGAAGGGGAAAATTGAAATATCAGGTCAGAGTGGAGCGAAGGTGGGGGAGGGTTCCCTTTTGTCCGTTTTTATACCCTTCACCACTACTGTGGTACAGGGTATAATAAGTTTGTGCATTTGTATGTAACGCCAAGAAGGAGTAATCATAGACCAACCTTTTAGTATACGGATCGGCTTAGAATTAAATTCCGAGTCGATTTAGCGATGTCCGTCTGTCTGTCTGTCTGTTGATGTATTTTTGTGTGCAAAGTGTAGCTCGCAGTTTTAGTCCGATTGTCCTAAAATTTGGTATAGGGTCCTGTTTCGGTTCAAAGACGATCCCTATTGATTTTGGAGAAAATCGGTTGAGATTTAGATATAGCTGCCATATATATTTTTCACCGATCTGGTCATAATTGGCGTGTATATCAACCGATCTTCCTCAAATTCCGTACATCCCAATATTTTATGAGTCTCGAAAAACTTGCAAAATGTCAGCAAAATCGGTTCAGATTTAGATATAGCTCCCATATATAGCTTTCGCCCGATTTACACTCATTTGCCCACAGAGGCCAATTTTTTGCTCCGATTTAGTTGAAATTTTGCATAGGGAGTAGAATTAGCGTTGTAACTATGCGTGCCAAATTTGCTTGAAATCGGTTCAGATTTGGATATATCTCCCATATAAAGCTTTCGCCCGATTTACACTCATATGACCACAGAGGCCAATTTTTAACTCCGATTTAGTTGAAATTTTGCACAGGGAGTAGAATTAGCATTGTAGCTATGCGTGCCAAATTTGGTTGAAATCGGTCCAGATTTAGATATAGCTCCCATATATATGTTTTTCTGATTTCGAGAAAAATGGTCAAAATACCAACATTTTCCTTGTAAAATCGCCACTGCTTAGTCGAAAAGTTGTAAAAATGACTCTAATTTTCCTAAACTTCTAATACATATATATCGAGCGATAAATCATAAATAAACTTTTTCGAAGTTTCCTTAAAATTGCTTCAGATTTAAACGTTTCCCATATTTTTTACTAACATTGTGTTCCACCCTAGTGCATTAGCCGACTTAAATTTTGAGTCTATAGATTTTGTAGAAGTCTATCAAATCCTTCCAGATCGAGTGATATTTGGGACAAACCTTTATATATAGCCCCCCAACACATTTGACGGATGTGATATGGTATCGAAAATTTAGATCTACAAAGTGGTGCAGGGTATAATATAGTCGGCCCCGCCCGACTTTAGACTTTCCTTACTGGTTTTTTTCTTAAATTGAAAGTAGAGGGTTGTCCGTAAATGGGAACTCGGTACATAATTTTATGATTTTTGCACAGGATTCTGCCAGACTTCTTTTTAGTAAAGAACTTAAATTTACATGAAATTGGCAGCCAACGTAGAGGGTGCATCATTTTCCAACATTTTAGCAAATGTTAATGTGGTAAAATTTTTTACTATTTTTGCTTTTTCCGATTTATTGGATGGGAAAGAGTCATTCTTTGTATGTTATTATAATATAGTGCCTAATTTTCAGATATGTTGAGGAGAAGGATACCTTTCCTTGACAAACCACACTTAAAATTCACAAGAAATATAGAAGAAGGTACACCCTCTCCCGCCGTATTTGTACCGTATTTGTATAAACGAAAAATCAAGTAGTCCGATTTGTTTCAAAGAATTCAAATCTTTTCGAATTTGTTTTCAGCACGAAGGATATAGTTGACTAAGTTATCGCCAAATGTTCCTCCGAATACGCTTCGGAAGGCGCAGCGAAGCGGGCCGGGTTACGCTAGTTTTCTATAGAAATAAAATTTTGACAAAACTTAATATAGTAATAAAGTTTTTAAAACAATTTTCTATAGAAATAAAATTATGGTAGATTATTTTTGGCGATATGGACCAATTATTGTGTGATTGGCCATCGCCTATATATAACTAAAGACCGATATGGACCAATTTTTGCATGGCTGTTAGCGGCCATGTACTAGCGTAATGTACCAAAATTCAACCGAATCGGACGAATTTTGCTCCTCCAAGAGGTTCCGGAGGTCAAATCTGGGGATCGATTTATGTGGGGGCTATATATAATTATGGACCGGTATGGACCAATTTTTGCATGGTTGTTACAGACCGTATACTAAGATCAAGTACCAAATTTCAACCGAATCAGATGAATTGTGCTCCTCCAAGAGACTCCGGAGGTCAAATTTGGGGATCGGTTTATATGGGGGCTATATATAATTATGAACCGATATGGACCAATTTTTGGATGGTGGTTAGAGACCATATACTAACACCACGTACCAAATGTCAACCGGATGGGATGAATTTTGCTCATCCAAGAGGCCCCGGAGGTCAAATCTGGGGATTGGTTTATATGGGGGCTATATAATTATGGACCGATGTGGATCACATTTTTGCATGGTTGTTAGAGACCATATACCAACATCATGTACCAAATTTCAAGCGGATCGAATGAATTTTGCACCTCCAAGAGGCTCCGAAAGCCAAATCTGGAGGTCGGTTTATATGGGGGCTATATGTAAAAGTGGTCCGATATAACCCATTTGCAATACCATCTGACCTACAGCAATAGCAACAACTTGTGCTAAGTTCCAAGTCGATAGCTTGTTTCGTTCGGAAACTACCGTGATTTCAACAGACGGACGGACGGACATGCTTAGATCGACCCCCTTCCCATTTATGGTGGAGGGTATAAAAATTTATTGTTAGAATTAAATTTTTAGTCAAGCTCGGGAGACTATGTCAGTCAAAATTAAAGTGGTGGACAATTTCTAATTGAATCAATTAAAAAATTATTTGAAAATTGTTAATTTTTAATTTTTTAATCACGTATTTTATGCCCAATTAAAACTGTGATTTATACTATCATTTTCGTGATTGAAGACATTTCAATAAAAAATAAAATAAATTGAATCAATTAATTTCGTGATTGAATCAGATTGTTGTTCGTGTAGCATTTTTTTGTGTTTTTATACCCTGCGCCACACTGTGGAACAGGGTATTATAAGTTAGTGCATATGTTTGCAACATCCAGAAGGAGACGAGATAGACACATGGTGTCTTTGGCAAAAATGCTCAGGGTGGACTCCTGAGTCGATATAGCCATATCCGTCTGTCCGTGAATACATTTTTGTAATCAAAGTCTAGGTCGCACTTTTAGTCCAATCGACTTTAAATTTGGCACAAGTATGTGTTTTGGCTCAGAATAGATCCCTATGGATTTTGGAAGAAATCGGTTCAGATTTAGATATGGCCCCCATATATATATTTCGCCCGATATGGACTTATATGGCCCCAGTAGCCAGAGTTTTACCCTAATTTGCTTAAAATTTTGCACAAGAAGAACAATTAGTACTATAGTCAAGTGTGCCAAATTTTATTGAAATCGGTTCAGATTTAGATATAGCTCCCATATCTTTAAATGAATATTTTTTAAAACTCAATTAAGACTTTAAGTGGAATTTTTTTTTCCGTGTACACACCTTTTTTTTACCAACATTACTTTTATCTGTGGTAAATATTATTTATCTTCCAATTTGAAGGTTTTTGAAGTTTTGGACAAAATTTGATTTTCAATTTCAGATTACACAGAAGAACTGTATATTTTCCGAAAATAAATATTTTTTTTTTTAAATGCGTTATGATGTTTTAAATATAACAAACGTTATTTCGTAGAATTCGAATGAAATTTTAAGATGTAAGAATTTGTTACTGGTTGTATCTTAAAAGATATTAAGGTTACATAGTTCGCTCCGATTTATTTTTCATTTTTTTTGTTTTTATTTTATGCTTTTTAACCTTTATTTGTTTTTTTTTTTGGTTCCTTAGAATTATTTATATAATCTATCCAGTTTGGTTATTACCGATGATGTGGCTCCCGTTTATGCACCAAATGCAGATTTTAATTTAACATTGCAATTTTTCGAACACCAAAAAATGATAGCCACCTACGAATTATGCGGATCTATCAAACCTAAAACAAAAAGTGGATAAAATAATGGATTAGTTTTTATTTTTTTATTATATATACCATATTAATGTTTTATGTAGTTGATTTTATTTTATGGCATTAATTAAGTAATTACTAATAAATGTAACTTATGTAAAAGTAATACAACTCCTATATGACCAAGTATGGCTCCATAAGAACTAACAGAGACAAATATGAGCACTGTGCAGGATGTGGAACAACCGTTGTCACAGTTTATAGAATTCTACGAATATTGGTAGATTTTTTTATCTGTTTGGTAGATTGGTAGATTTCTTAATGTTTTAATAAATTTTGCAAACGATTTCTCTCCAACTAAGAGGTCCTTAAATTTTCTATATAAATATAATTTTGAAAAAATTTTCTAAGGAAGTAAACTTTTGCGAAAATTTTCTATTGAAATAACATTTTGAGAAATATTTTCTATAAAAAAATGTGAACTCATTCTACATAAATAAAATTTTGAAAAATCTAAATAACTACAATTTTGAAAACATTTTTTATAGAAATAAAATTTTAAGAAAATTTGCTAAAAAAAAAAAAAAACAAAATTTTGAGGAAATTTTTTAAAGAAATTAAATTTTGAGAAAATTTTCTATACGACTAATATTTTGAGAAAAGTTTCTATAGAAATAAAATTTTGACAAAATTTTCTATAGAAATAAAATTTTTTGAAAATTTTCTATAGAAATAAAATTTTGTTAAAATTTGCCAACGAAATAAAATTTTGGCAAAATCTTCTATACAAATAAATATCTTGAGAAAATTTTCTATAGAAATTAAATTTTGATAACAGTTTCTACAGAAATAAAATTCTGAGAAAATTTTTTTATTGGAATCAAATTACGGGATAAATTTCTATAGAAATAACACTTTGACACAATTATCCATAGAAATAAAATTTTGACACAATTTTTTTGGAAAAAAATTCTTTTTGGCAAATTTTTCTACAGAAATAACATTTTCACATAATTTTCTATAGAAATAAAATGTTGACAAAATTGTTTATAGAAATAAAATTTTGACAAAATTTTCTAAGAAACAAAATTTTTACAACATTTTCTATAGAAGTAAAATTTTTAAAAAATTTTCTATAGACAAATAAAAATAAAATTTTGACAAAATTTTCTATAGAAATAAAATTTTGACAAAATTTTCTATAGAAATAAATTTTTGACAAAATTTTCTATAGAAATAAAATTTTGACAAAATTTTCTATAGAAATAAAATTATGACAAAATTTTCTATAGAAATAGAATTTTGACAAAATTTTCTATAGAAATAAAATTTTGACAAAATTTTCAATAGAAATAAAATTTTGACAAAATTTTCTATAGAAAAATAAAAATAAAATTTGGACAAAATTTTCTATAGAAAAAAAATTTTGACAAAATTTTCTATAGAAATAAAATTATGACAAAATTTTGAGAAAAATTTCTATAGAAATTTTGAGAAAATTTTATATAGAAATAAAATGTTTAAAAATTTTTCTATAGATAAAATTTGGCAAAAATTTTCCAGAGGAATATAAATTTAAGAAAATTTGCTAAAAAATAAACTTTTGACAAAAGCTTCTATAGAAATAAAACTTTGAAAAAAAATGTTCAATAGAAATAAAATTTTGACACAATTTTCAATAGAAATAAAATTTTGGAAAAATTTTCTATAGAAATAAAATCTTGACAAAATTTTCTATAGAAATAAAATTTTGACAAAATTTTCTATAGAAATAAAATTTTGAGAAAATTTACTATAGAAATAAAATTTTGACAAAATTTTCTACAGAAATAAAATGTTGAAAACATTTTCTATAGAAATAAAAAAAAATTGGCGAAATCTTCTATACAAATCAATATTTTGATAAAATTTTCTATACAAATAAAATTTTGAGAAAATTTTTTATTGGAACAACATTACGGGATAATTTTCTATAGAAATAAAATTTTGACACAATTTTCTATAGAAATAAAAATTCTTTTTGACAAATTTTTCTATAGAAATAAAATTTTGAAAAAATTTTCTACAGGTATAAACTTTTGAAAAAATTTTCTATAGAAATAAAATTTGGACAAAATTTTCTACAGAAATAAAATTTGGACAAAACTTTCTATAGAAACAAAATTTTGACAAAATTTTCTATAGAAATAAAATGTTGACAAAATTTTCTATAGAAATAAAATTTTGACAAAATTTTCTATAGAAATAACATTTTAACAAAATTTTCTATAGAAATAAAATGTTGACAAAATTTTTCATAGAAATAAAATTTTGACAAAATTTTCTATAGAAATAAAATTTTGACAAAATTTTCTATAGAAATAAAATTTCGATAAAAAATTCTATAGAAATAAAATTTTAACAAAATTTTCTATAGAAATAAAATTTGGACAAAATTATCTATAGAAATAAAATTTTGACAAAATTTTCTATAGAAATAAAATTTGGACAAAATTTTCTATAGAAATAAAATTTTAACAAAATTTTCTATAGAAATAAAATTTTGACAAAATTTTCCAGAAATAAAATTTTGACAAAATTTTCCATAGAAATAAAATTTTGACAAAATTTTCTATAGAAATAAAATTTTGACAAAATTTTTTATAGAAATAAAATTTTTACAAAATTTTCTATAGAAATAAAATTTTGACAAAATTTTCTATAGAAATAAAATTTTGAAAAAATTTTCTATAGAAATAAAATTTTGCATAAATTTTCTATAGAAAAAAATTTTGCAAAAATTTTCTATATAAATAAAATGTTGACAACATTTTCTATAGAAATAAAATTTGGACAAAATTTTCTATAGAAATAAAATTTTGGAAAATTTTCTATAGAAATAAAATTTTGACAAAATTTTCTATAGAAATAAAATTTTGACACAATTTTCTACAGAAATAAAATTTTCACAAAATTTTCTACAGAAATAAAATTTTCACAAAATTTTCTATAGAAATAAAATTTTGACAAAATTTTCTATACAAATAAAATTTGGACAAAATTTTCTAAAGAAATAAAATTTTGACAAAATCTTCTATAGAAATAAAATTTTGATAACAGTTTCTACAGAAATAAAATTCAGCGAAAATTTTTTATTGGAATAAAATTACGGGATAATTTTCTATAGAAATAAAATTTTGGCACAATTTTCTATAGAAATAAAATTTTGACACCATTTTTTTGTTTTGGAAAAAAATTCTTCTATTCTATAGATATAAAATGTTCACAAAATTTTCTATGGAAATAAAATGTTGACTAAATTTTCTATAGAAATAAAATTTTAATTATACAATTTTGACAAAATTTTCTATAGAAATATCATTTTGCAACAATTATCTATAGAAATAAAATATTGACAAAATTTTCTATCGAAATAGAATTTTAAAAAATAGGAATAAAATGTGGACAAAGTTTTCTATAGAAATAAAATTTGGCCACATTTTCTAAAGAAGAATCTTGACAAAATTTTCTTTAGAAATAAACTTTTAAGAAAACTTTAAACAGAAATAAGACTTTGCGAAAAGTTTCTAAAGGAATAAAATTTTGAAAAAAATTGCCTATAGAAATAAAATTTTCACAAAATTTTCGATAGAAATAAAATTTTGACAAAATTTTCTATAGAAATAAAATTTTGACAAAATTGTCTATAGAAGTAAAATTTTCTATAGCAATAAAATTTTAACAAAATTTTCTATAGAAATAAAATTTTGACAAAATTTTCTATAGAAATAAAATTTTGACAAAATTTTCTATAGAAATAAAATTTTGACAAAATTTTCTATAGAAATAAAATTTTGACAAAATTTTCTACAGAAGTAAAATTTTGACAAAATTTGCTATAGCAGAATAATTTGGACAAAATTTTCTATAGAAATAAAATTTAAAAAAATTTTCTATAGAAATAAAATTTTGACAAAATTTTCTATAGAAATAAAATTTTAACAAAATTTCCTATAGAAATACAATTTTGACAAAATTTTCTATAGAAATAAAATATTGAAAAAGTTTTCTATAGACATAAAATTTTGACAAAATTTTCTACAGAAATAAAATTTTGACAAAATTTTCTTTAGAAATAAAATTTTGACAAAATTTTCTTTAGAAATAACATTTTGCAACAATTTTCTATAGAAATAAAATTTTGACAAAATTTTCTATAGAAATAAAATTTTGAAAAAATTTTCTATAGATATAAAATTTTGACAAAATTTTCTACAGAAATAAAATTTTGACAAAATTTTCTTTAGGAATAAAATTTTGACAAAATTTTCTATAGAAATAAAATTTTGACAAAATTTTTTATAGAAATAAAATTTTGACAAAATTTTCTATAGAAATAAAATTTGGACAAAATTTTCTATAGAAATAAAATTTTGACAAAATTTTCTATAGAAATAAAATTTGGACAGAATTTTCTATAGAAATAAAATTTTAACAATATTTTCTATAGAAATAAAATTTTGACAAAATTTTCCATAGAAATAAAATTTTGACAAAATTTTCCATAGAAATAAAATTGTGACAAAATTTTCTATAGAAATAAAATGTTGACAAAATTTTCTATAGAAATAAAATTTGGACAAAATTTTCTATAGAAATAAAATTTTGACAACATGTTCTATAGAAATAAAATTTTGACAAAATGTTCTATAGAAATAAAATTTTAACAAAATATTCGGTCGAAATAAAATTTGGACAAAATTTTCTATAGAAATAAAAATTTGACAAAATTTTCTATAGAAGAATAAGTTGGACAAAATTTTCTATAGAAATAAAATTTTAAAAAATTTTCTTTAGAAATAAAATTTTGACAAAATTTTCTATAGAAATAAAATTTTAAAAAAATTGCCTATAGAAATACAATTTTGACAAAATTTTCTATAGAAATAAAATTTTGACAAAATTTTCTATAGAAATTAAATTTTGACAAAATTTTCTATAGAAGTAAAATTTGGACAAAATTTTCTATAGAAATAAAATTTTAACTAAATTTTCTATAGAAATAAAATTTTGGCAAAAGTTTCTATAGAAATAAAATTTTGAAAATATGTTCTTTAGAAATAAAATTTGGATAAAATTTTCTACAGAAATAAAATGTTGACAAAATTTTCTATAGAAATAAAATTTTGACAAAATTTTCTATAGAAATGAAATTTGGACAATATTTTCTATAGAAATTAAATTTTGACAAAATCTTTTATAGGAATAAAATTTGGACAAAATTTTCTATAGAAATAAAATTTGGACAAAATTTTCTATAGAAATAAAATTTGGACAAAATTTTCTATAGAAATAAAATTTTGACAAAATTTTCCATAGAAATAAAATTGTGACAAAATTTTCTATAGAAATAAAATTTTGACAAAATTTTCTATAGAAATAAAATTTGGACAAAATTTTCTATAGAAATACAATTTTGACAACATGTTCTATAGAAATAAAATTTTGACAAAATGTTCTATAGAAATAAAATTTTAACAAAATATTCCGTAGAAATAAAATTTGGACAAAATTTTCTATAGAAATAAAAATTTGACAAAATTTTCTATAGAAGAATAAGTTAGACAAAATTTTCTATAGAAATAAAATTTTAAAAAATTTTCTATAGAAATAAAATTTTGACAAAAATTTTCTATAGAAATAAAATTTTAAAAAAATTTCCTATAGAAATACAATTTTGACAAAATTTTCTATAGAAATAAAATTTTGACAAAATTTTCTATAGAAATTAAATTTTGACAAAATTTTCTATAGAAGTAAAATTTGGACAAAATTTTCTATAGAAATAAAATTTTAACTAAATTTTCTATAGAAATAAAATTTTGGCAAAAGTTTCTATAGAAATAAAATTTTGGCAAAATTTTCTATAGACATAAAATTTTGACAAAATTTTCTATAGAAATTAAATTTTGACAAAATTTTCTATAGAAGTAAAATTTGGACAAAATTTTCTATAGAAATAAAATTTTAACTAAATTTTCTATAGAAATAAAATTTTGGCAAAATTTTCTATAGAAATAAAATTTGGACAAAATTTTCTATAGAAATAAAATTTTGACAACATGTTCTATAGAAATAAAATTTTGACAAAATGTTCTATACAAATAAAATTTTAACAAAATATTCCGTAGAAATAAAATTTGGACAAAACTTTCTATAGAAATAAAAATTTGACAAAATTTTCTATAGAAGAATAAGTTGGACAAAATTTTCTATAGAAATAAAATTTTAAAAAATTTTCTATAGAAATAAAATTTTGACAAAATTTTCTATAGAAATAAAATTTTAAAAAAATTTCCTATAGAAATACAATTTTGACAAAATTTTCTATAGAAATACAATTTTGACAAAATTTTCTATAGAAATTAAATTTTGACAAAATTTTCTATATAAGTAAAATTTGGACAAAATTTTCTATAGAAATAAAATTTTAACTAAATTTTCTATAGAAATAAAATTTTGGCAAAAGTTTCTATAGAAATAAAATTTTGAAAATATGTTCTTTAGAAATAAAATTTGGACAAAATTTTCTACAGAAATAAAATGTTGACAAAATTTTCTATAGAAATAAAATTTTGACAAAATTTTCTATAGAAATGAAATTTGGACAATATTTTCTATAGAAATAAAATTTTAAGAAAATTTTCTATAGAAATAAAATTTTAACAAAATTTTCTATAGAAATAAAATTTTGACAAAATTAGAAATAAAATTTTGACAACATTTTCTATGGAAATAAAATTTTGACAAAATTTTCTATAGAAATAAAATTTTAACAAAATTTTCTATAGAAATAAAATTTTGACAAAATTTTCTATAGAAATGAAATGTTGATACAATTTTCGACAATTTCATTCGAAGAAAAAACATTTGCTTCATACCAATCACAAAAATTTTATAGAAAACATCAAAATAAAATCGTTTAATTTGCTAGATTTATGGTAAAACTTTCTTCAAACTTTGGTAGATTAGTTTTGGCAAGTGTGACAACCGTGATCACTATCCAAAAATGATTGATACACCATAGCAGAGATTTAGAAGCTAATCCAACAAAAGTTTCGTACGTTCTAACCACTGTGCATATGTCAATTCTCCGATTTATAATAATTGACCACAAACATGAATGGACTTACACTAAAGCATTCTCACGTCATTGGCCGATGGAATACCTATGCCAATGTGTGTCTATAAAGAATGTTGAACATTCGGCATACGATGGGCTTACCTCAATCACTTTGCCGTTGAACCCACTCCTACCTCAATAAACTCATCATGAATCAATGATTTCAAGCAATGGAATGTATGAATGAATCAATGAATGAATGGAGGGAGTATGTGGTGAATGAGTGGTTTTAGTTGTAAAGTTGGCACAGCCGGCAAGCCAATGTGACTGACGGCTGATGAATAAGCGATTGACCGATCAAACAACACTTGCGGTTAAAAATTCTTCCAACACCAGCTTCTGCTACTTGCGTTTATGGTGTGGTGTGGTTTAGTCAATTGAATTGAGTATAGAACTCGCATACTTTGATATTGATGTGTGATTTTTCTCTTGATTTGTGGTTTTTTAACCACAAATCAAAACTTGTACGCTTTGTGTTTGAACTAAAACACAAAAACAAACCAAACCAAAAATTTTATTGATTGAATTTTGTAGAAAAACAAAAAACTTTGAAAAATTTTTTCCTACTATGTTTAACATCTGTTCACTATTGTAAGGAAATCCAAATAGGAATTTGAGGCAATTTAGACGTCTATTGGTAATTGGCTTTAACAATTTCAAATTTCATGTGGTTGTATGTTAAGCAAAAAGTTAGGGTAACATATCACGTGCCAGTCCAGAGTTTCGACTTTGAGTGAGGTTCCATGAAAATGCACCAAAGAAATTGGACCACAAAAACCAAAGTTAAAAAGGTCCCTAAAAATGTTCATACAAAATTAGGAATTTTCCCTTTATGAAAAATATCCAAACAAATTCGGTTTGTTTCATATTTTTTGGGGAACTTCTCATTGAGACTATTGATCTTATTTTTCAAAATTTCTGGAGAATTCATTTGTGGATACACTCAAAAAAAGTGAACTCTCCTTTTAACTAAAGCCAATTCAATTATACCCTGCACCATACTGTGGAACAGGGTATTATAAGTTAGTGCATATGTTTGCAACACCCACACGCTCACAAAAAATCGCTTCTGTAACATATACTCCCAAACATATTTTGCTTCAAGCATATACATTTTTGGGTATTGCCCAAACATTTATATGTTTGATCTCTTCCAATATATAATATGTTTGAAAGCATATTGGTCTAAACAATATATGTTTGGGTAGTCTAAGTTCCAAACATTTTGTATTTTTGCATCCAAATTCAATAATGTTGTCTTCCAAAAAACAATATGTTATTATGTGAACATATAATATGTTTGGAAGCATTTTGCACCCAAAAATATTATATGCTTACAAAAAAATTCTCCCAAACAATATTGTGCTCAAAATTTTATTTATTTATTTATATATTTACAATCATAATGAATTATGAAAATAAACAGGCAATATAGGTGCTAACAACATAGGTTTTCGACCTGAATGCTCAAAATTTTGTTTCTGCCCAATTGTATATTCCCCCACATCTTTCTCACTTCCACGAGATTTTTTAGTTCTTAGCACCTTTTTCTGTAATACAAACATTGTAGAAGAAATTATTCAATTTTATGATTTTTTTTATTTTAATTTTACCTTTTGCCGGACGGGGATTCGAACAGCGGACCACACAGTTTGTAAGGATCAAAGAAGTAGCTGATCAATTGCCCAAGGAAAAATAAAATGTTAATTTTGTAATAACAAGCAACAACCACCAACTTAATTCAATATCGCTCCCAGTTAAATAGCGCTCCAAGCTACTAAACACATATATGTTTATAGGCTATTTCTAAATTAATATATGTTTGCATCCAAGCATATTATATTTACAAACATTTTATGTCCCAAACATAATATGTTCTAACATATTAACATATATGTCCCAAACATGTTATGCTAGTTTATGAACATTATATGCTTGCACTCAAAACTATTGTGTTTAAAAATTTGTGTTCCAAACATATAATGTTTATAGCCAAACATATGAAAAACAGTCTTTTTCATCCGTGCAGAAGGAGACGAGATAGAAACATGGTGTCATTGGCAAAAATGCTCAGGGTAGACTCCTGAGTCGATATAGCCATATCCGTCTGTCCGTGAATACATTTTTGTAATCAAAGTCTAGGTCGCAGTTTTAGTCCAATCGACTTAAAATTTGGCACAAGTATGTGTTTTGGCTCAGAATAGAACCCTATTGATTTTGGAAGAAATCGGTTCAGATTTAGATATAGCTTCCATATATATATATTTCGCCCGATATGGACTTATATGGCCCCAGAAGCCAAAGTTTTACCCTAATTTGCTTAAAATTTTGCACAAGAAGAACAATTAGTACTATAGTCAAGTGTGCCAAATTTTATTGAAATCGGTTCAGATTTAGATATAGCTCCCATATATATCTTTCGCCCGATATGGACTAATACGGTCCCAGAAGCCAGAGTTTTACCCCAATTCGGTTGAAATTTTGCACTAGGAGTACAATTAGTAGTGTAGTCAAGCGTGCCAAATTTTATTGAAATCGGTTCAGATTTACATATAGCTCCCTTATATATCGTTCGCCCGATTTACACTCATATGACCACAGTGGCCAATCTTTTACTCCGATTTAATTGGAATTTTGCACAGGGAGTAGAAATAGCATTGTAACTATTTGTGCCAAATTTGGTTGAAATCGGTTCAGATTTAGATATAGGTCCCTTATATATCGTTCTCCCGATTTACACTCATATGACCACAGAGGCCAATTTTTAACTCCGATTTAGTAGACATTTTGCACAGGGAGTAGAATTAGCATTGTAGCTATGCGTGCCAAATTTGGTTGAAATCGGTTCAGATTTAGATATAGCTCCCATATATATGTTTTTCTGATTTCGACAAAAATGGTCAAAATACCAACATTTTCCTTGTAAACCCGCCACTGCTTAGTCGAAAAGTTGTAAAAATGACTCTAATTTTCCTAAACTTCTAATACATATATATCGAGCGATAAATCATAAATAAACTTTTGCGAAGTTTCCTTAAAATTGCTTCAGATTTAAATGTTTCCCATATTTTTCTACTAAAGGGTGATACGGTCAAAGTTTGGTCAATATAAACTTGACGTATTTCTTTCAATTTTGCATTTAAAAAACATGAACAACCCTCATTTTGAAGGCTTGTGTGTAGAATGGTGCTCCTATTTTGATTTTGGAATTCACTCTTCAGTTGTCAAAATGCCGTCCAAGCAAGAAGAGCAGCGTATCAAAATTTTGCTCGCGCATCGCGAAAATCCGAGCTTCTCGCACGCAAAGCTGGCAAAATCGCTAAAAGTTGCCAAGCCAACCGTTACAAATGTAATTAAAGTGTTTGGGGAACGTTTGTCGACAGCCAGGAAGTCTGGATCGGGGGGAAATCGAAAACTGGAAGCCGCTGAGACGACAAAGAGAGTTGCCGGTAGTTTCAAGCGAAACCCTAATCTCTCTCTCCGAGATGCCGCAAATAAGCTGGGTGTATAGTCTACAACCGTGCATCGAGCCAAAAAACGAGTCGGACTATCGACTTACAAGGAGGTAGTGACTCCAAATCGCGATGATAAACAAGGTGGACAAGGTGGCTGTACAAAATCTGATGGCAGGTGTCAAGCGTGAGGCCCGGCAATTCGGATTTGGAAAAGTGAAAGCCTAATTGAATATTTTTCCTGAATTTTATACTAATTGAACTTGAAAAAGAAATTTAATTTGATTTTTAAATAAACGATTTCACCGATTTACACGCGTTTTCCCATGACCAAATTTTGACCGTATCACCATTTAACTTCCGAACGAAACAAGCTATCGACTTGAAACTTGGCACAAGTAGTTGTTATTGATGTAGATAGGATGGTATTGCAAACGGGTCATATCGAACCACTTTTACGTATAGCCCCCATATAAAAGGAGCCTCTAAGAGAAGCGTATTTCATCCCATATACCAACATTGTGTTGGTATATGGTCTCTAACACCCATGCAAAAATTGGTCCACATAGGTCCATAATTATATATAGGCCCCATATAAACCGATCGCTAGATTTGGCTTGCTGAGCATCAAAGAGAAGCAAATTGGATTCGATCCGGCTGAAATTATGTTCATAGTGTTAGTATATGGTCTCTAACAACCATGCAAAAATTGGTCAACATCGGTCCATAATTATATATAGCCCCCATATAAACCGATCCCCAGATTTGGCTTGCGAATCCTCTAAGAGAAGCAAATTTTATCAAATTCGGCGGAAATTTGGTACATGGCCTCTTGAAGGAGCAAAATTCGCCAGAACGGATTCGTAGATTTGACCTCCAGAGCCTCTTGGAGGAGCAAATTTCATCCGATCCGGTTGAAATTTGGTACGTGATGTATGGTTCATAACAGGTTGTCCAATAAGTCCCCGGTCTTTCTAAGAAAAACTAATTTTTTTTGTCAAAATTCGTTTTTATTATTCAACATAGTTCCCTTCAAGAGCGATACAACGATTATAACGACCTTCCAATTTTTTGATACAATGTTGGTAGTACTCCTTCGGTTTTGCCTCAAAATAGGCCTCAGTTTCGGCGATCACCTCTCAATTGCAGCCAAATTTTTTCCATGCGAGCATCCTTTTGAAGTCTGAGAACAAGAAAAAGTCGCTGGGGGCCAGATCTGGAGAATATGGTGGGTGGGGAAGCAATTCGAAGCCCAATTCATTAATTTTTGCCATTGTTCTCAATGACTTGTTGCACGGTGCGTTGTCTTGGTGGAACAACACTTTTATCGTTTTCATATGGGGCCGTTTTGCCACGATTTCGACTTTCAAACGCTCCAATAACGCCATATGGGGCCGTTTTGCCACGATTTCGACTTTCAAACGCTCCAATAACGCCATATAATAGTCACTGTTGATGGTTTTTCCCTTCTCAAGATAATCGATAAAAATTATTCCACGCGCATCCCAAAAAACAGAGGCCATTACTTTGCCAGCGGACTTTTGAGTCTTTCCACGCTTCGGAGACGGTTCACCGGTCGCTGTCCACTCAGCCTACTGTCGATTGGACTCAGGAGTGTAGTGATGGAGCCATGTTTCATCCATTGTCATATATCGGAGGAAAAACTCGGGTTTATTACGAGTTAACAGCTGCAAACACCGCTCAGAATCATCAACACGTTGTTGTTTTTGGTCAAATGTGAGCTCGCGCGGCACCCATTTTGCACAGAGCTTCCGCATATCCAAATATTGATGAATGATATGACCAACCCGTTCCTTTGATATCTTTAAGGCCTCTGCTATCTCGATCAACTTCAGTTTACGGTCATTCAAAATCATTTTGTGGATTTTTTGATGTTTTCGTCGGTAACCACCTCTTTCGGGCGTCCACTGCGTTTACCGTCCTCCGTGATCATTTCACCACGATTGAATTTTGCATACCAATCAATTATTGTTGATTTCCCTGCGGCAGAGTCGGGAAACTCATTATCAAGCCAAGGTTTTGCTTCCATCGTATTTTTTCCCTTCAGAAAACAGTATTTTATCAAAACACGAAACTCCTTTTTTCCATTTTTTTCACAATAACAAAAGTTGCTTTACAAAAGACGCTCTATCTCACAAACTAATTGACTTACAGTCGTCAAATTTTGACACGAATCATTTGAAGGTTGGTACTATATAAAAATAATATGCATTTAATACTAGCGACGCCATCTATGTGTCAGACCGGGGACTTATCAGCCAACCTGTTAATTATATATAGCTCCCATATAAACCGATCCCTAGAATTGACCACCGGAGCCTCTGGGAGCAGCAAATTTCATCGGATTCAGTTGAAATTTTGTATGTTTGTATGGTCACGAACAACTTTGTAATTGGTGGTGGGTATAAAAATGAGCTGATGTTTGATTAAAAATGCCTAAAAAAGTCTTTACGTACTTTTCTACCCAATAATAGTCACATTGTTTTTGAAACATATCAGTATTCATAGTTAAAAACAGCTGCTTGCCTATTTCTATTTGGTCATCAGAAGAACTTCTCAAAATTATTTTCCTTTGGTATGAATTTAATGTAGCAGCAGTTTTAGCTTTTATGCCCGTATATTGACTTTATCTCTTTACCAAAGAACAGGCATATGTTCATTTTTGCAAAACTATAATGAAACTTAAGAAATTTCTGAACTATTGTCTATTATATAAAGCATTAATGTTGACGACCACATCAAGGCAATCAATTAAAAACTTTGCTGATTTGAAACATTTGTTCGTTACGCATATTAACATTTGTATTCCAAACTCCTCCTCTTCATCATCATCATCGTCATCTTTGTTCATTGTCTCAGTTTATTCGATGGGGTTTGTTTCATTTTCTCTTGATATGGTGGAATTCAGAGCTTTCACAAAAGGTAATAAAGTTTATCGTAGCAAAAGTTGTTAGGAAAACAAAATTCCACTCCTTGAGCAGTTTAGACGTACATAGATGCAATGCCAAAGTAGTAGAGTATAAAATACCGTCATCATCACTTGAAGGCAGACACAAAAGAAGAGTGGAACTAATCCAGGAAATTGAATTGCACATCAAATGTTTTCACATTTACTTCATTGACACACTTTGTGGTGGCTCCTTGGATCTTTCTAGGAGTTCACTGTTTGTGCCAGTACTTAACATTCTGTTTTTCTGCTGCTGTTTCCACATTTCGTTTTTAAGAGCCTGAGCAAAGGAAAAATTACAACTAAGGCGCAGAATACAAATGGATACACTTGGAAAAATTTCATGGCATTCAGATCGGAAGAACAATGGAAGTTGTCCTATAAACATTTCGTGTTTTTTCCAACACGTCTTCAAAACTAGGCTAATTTGCCATTTTAAGAAAAAATAAAAAAAAAATAAATAAGAAACTAAGACAAGTAACTAAAGTAGATAGCCATGCCTACTGAATTAGTAAACCTAAGCATTTGTGAGGCATCAATGCAATAGATTTGGGCATAAAGCTTATTTTAGGGGAAGCTTTATGTCAATCTGGACAGATTTGCTTGATATTAAGAAGTATATTTAATTTTACATCTACGGAGTTACCAGGCCACTAATATTGAGTCCATTATTAAAGAAGAGGAAATCGCAGGTTTGGTTAATACCACAGAAGGTGGTACATGTAAGTAAGATCGGTTAATAAAAAGGCTGTTATGGTCAAATTTTTGGAAAATCGGTTGGTACATAACAGGTTGGCTGATAAGTTCCCGGTCTGACACATAGATGGCGTCGCTAGTATTAAATGCATATTATTTTTATATAGTACCAACCTTCAAATGATTCGTGTCAAAATTTGACGTCTGTAAGTCAATTAGTTTGTGAGATAGAGCGTCTTTTGTGAAGCAACTTTTGTTATTGTGAATAAAATGGAAAAAAAGGAATTTCGTGTTTTGATAAAATACTGTTTTCTGAAGGGAAACATACGGAGGAAGCAAAAACTTGGCTTGATAATAAGTTTCCGGACTCTGCCCCAGGGAAATCAACAATTATTGATTGGTATGCAAAATTCATGCGTGGTGAAATGAGCACGGAAGACGGTGAACGCAGTGGACGCCCGAAAGAGGTGGTAACCGACGAAAATATCAAAAAAATCCACAAAATGATTTTGAATGACCTTAAAATGAAGTTGATCGAGATAGCAGAGGCCTTAAAGATATCAAAGGAACGTGTTGGTCATATCATTAATCAATATTTGGATATGCGGAAGCTCTGTGCAAAATCGGTGCCGCGCGAGCTCACATTTGACCAAAAACAACAACGTGTTGATGATACTGAAAGGTATTTGCAGCTGTTAACTCGTAATACACCCGAGTTTTTCCGTCAATATGTGACAATGGATGAAACATGGCTCCATCACTACACTCCTGAGTCCAATCGACAGTCGGCTGAGTGGACAGCGACCGGTGAACCGTCTCCGAAGCGTGGAAAGACTCAAAAGTCCTCTGGCAAAGTAATGGCCTCTGTTTTTTGGGATGCGCATGGAATAATTTGTATCGATTATCTTGAGAAGGGAAAAACCATCAACAGTGACTATTATATGGCGTTATTGGAGCGTTTGAAAGTCGTAATCGCGGCAAAACGGCCCCATATGAAGAAGAATAAAGTGTTGTTGCACCAAGACAACGCACTGTGCAACAAGTCATTGAGATCGATGGCAAAAATTCATGAATTGGGCTTCGAATTGCTTCCCCACCCACCGTATTCACCAGATCTGGCCCCCAGCGACTTTTTTTTTGTTCTCAGACCCAAAAAGCTGCAATGAAGAGGTGATCGCCGAAACTGAGGCCTATTTAGAGGTAAAACCGAAGGAGTACTACCAAATTGGTATCAAAAAATTGGAAGGTCGTTATAATCGTTAGAGAACACGTAGGATTTTTTATAGGTTGGGTCTTTGCTCCATTGTTTTCAGCATCTCCGCACTGACATTTGCTAGCATTGCAACTAAGTATTAGCATCTGCGGAACATCGGATGGTACGGGTGTACCGCGTATACTTTTTGGGTTCAACATCTGGGAGTCGAAAACTTGAATATTGTCTCTCAAACATAGATGTAAGATACAACAATATCACAATTCCTTGTCATTTGATTCCATTCCAGTTTTCTTTCACTGTACATTAGTAATAGCTGGATGGACATTGTGGACGAACGCATGCACGGAGTTGTTGTTTGGCAAAAAGAAAAATAATCAACAAACTTAGATAGTTTCTAGTTTCTTTTGCTCGCGCTATCTTGCGAACTCATAAAAATAGAGAAGTAGGATTTCTTCTAATTGCTATTCATCTCAATGGTGGGTGATAGATGGGTGGATGGATGGATCGAAGAGATATCAAGAAGGCAAGCGAAATAAAAACTTCACGCAGAAGATGAAATCTCATCTAAGAGACAAGCAGCTAACAAAAATGCTCCTAATAATCATCATAAGAGGAATTCAGATGATAGCTATTGAGGAGAAACGCGCATTGAACGCGGAATAGAGAACGAACGCATATATGAATAAAAATAGTTGGAATGGATGTCAAGTTGTAAGATGATTGCTGACTGTGGCATAGCCAACTAAGAAGACAATCGGTCACATTCATATTGTATAGGGTAGCTGATAAAAAGTATTACCAATTTGAAATACCATATTTTTTTGGTTTAGGAAACTAATTTTTATTGATCCATGGGGCATACAAAAGAATGAAGAACATAATCAAAATTTGAGAATCCGAGAATTAATTTCGGAATTTTGAGCCATCCATATTTGTGACTTTATGGACGAATCTCAGCGGATCCAAATCGGAAAAATTTGTCAAAATTTCATTTCTACAGAAAATTTTGTAAAAATTTTATTTCTAAAGAAAATTTTGCAAAAATTTCCATTATATAAAACTGTGTTAAAATTCGATTTCTATACAAAAATTTGTCAAAATTTAATATCTATAGAAAATGTTGTCAAAAAAAATTTTTCTTTAGAAAATGTTGGCAAATTTTATTTCTATAGAAAATTTTGTCAAAATTTTATTTCTATAGAAAATTTTATCAACATTTTATTTCTATAGACGATTTTGTCAATCTTGCATTTCTATAGAAAATTTTATTTCTATAGAAATTTAGATTTTGTCAAAATTTTATTTCTATAGACAATTTTGTCAAAATTTTATCTCTATAGAAAATTATGTCAACATTTTATTTCTATGGAAAAATTTTGTAACATAGGCAAATTTTGTAAAAATTTTATTTAAATAGCAAATTTTGTCTACATTTTATTTTTATATAAAATTTTGTCACAATTTTATTGCAACAGAAAACATTTTGTCAAAATTCTATTTCTACAGAGAAAATTTTGTCACAATTTTGTTTATATAAAACCATTTTCTCAAAACTTTATTTCTATAAAAATATTGTCAAAATTTTATATCTATAGAAAATTTTGTCAAAATCAATATTTGGAAAAGAGAAATGTTTGTACAAAGACTATCATAACCTATCATAAACCTTTTTTCGGAAGGTTCAAGTGTGGTTCACTTTGGGTTTGGGTTTAAAGTACCCGAATTTATTCTGATAATTGGTTGATAGTTTTGCTGCAAGTAGAGGATGCTGATGAGGAATGTGGTAATTCCGAAACGTGCGTCCATCCAACCATCTTGCAGTCTATAAATTTGATAAACATTCTTTTCCTCTGTTGGTTAAGCTACACTTGTAGTTTAGCCAATGCATGGTTTTGAGCTGAAATAAAAAACAACAACAATGCTTAAAGAACAAAACCAACAATAACAAAACAAAACGAAAATTTTTCCTATAGAAAATTTTGTTAAAATTGTTTTTCTATAGAAAATTTTGTCAAAAATTTATTTCTATAAAAAATTTTGAAAAATTTTATTTCTATAAAAAATTTTGCCAACAATTTATTGCTATAGACAATTTTGTCCGCTTTTATATCTATAGAAACTTTGTTAAAATTTGATTTCTATAGAAAAATTTTCCTATAGAAAATTTTGGCATATTTTATATCTATACAATATTTTGTCCAAATTGTATTTCCATAGAAAATTTTATCAACATTTTAGTTTTATAGAAAATTTTGTCAAAATTTCATTTCTGCAGAAAATTTTATTTCTATAGACAATTTTGTCAAAATTTTATTTCTATAAACAATTTTGTCAAACTTTTATTTCTATAGAAAATATTGTCAAAAATTTGATTTCTATAGAAAATTTTGTCAAAATTTTATTTCTATAGAAAACTTTGTCAACATTTTATTTTTATATAAAATTTTGTCACAATTTTATTGCTATAGAAGGGAGCCACCGTGCCGCAATGGTTAGCATGCCCGCCTTGCATACACAAGGTCGTGGGTTCGTTTCCTGCTTCGACAGAACACCAAAAAGTTTTTCAGCGGTGGATTATCCCACCTCAGTAATGCTGGTGACATTTCTGAGGGTTTCAAAGCTTCTCTAAGTGGTTTCACGGTAATGTGGAACGCCGTTCGGATTCGGCTATAAAAAGGAGGTCCCCCGTCATTGAGCTTAACATGGAATCGGGCAGCACTCAGTGATAAGAAAGAAGTTCACCAATGTGGTATCACAATGAACTGAATAGTCTAAGTGAGCCTGATACATCGGGCTGCCATCTAACCTAACCCAACATTTTGTCAAAAATCTATTTCTACAGAGAAAATGTTGTCACAATTTTATTTATATAAAAACTTTTCTCAAAATTTTATTTCCATAGAAATATAGTCAAAATTTTTTTACTATAGAAAATATTGTCAAAATTTTATTTCTAAAGAAAATTTTATTCCTATAGAAAATTTTTAAAAAATATGAAAATTTTGTTAAAATTTTAGTTCATGGAAAATTTTGTCAACATTTTATTTTACACAAAAAAATGTTGTCAAACTTTTATTTCTACAGAGAAAATTTTGTCAAAATTTTATTTCTATAGAAAATGTTGTCAAAATTTTATCTCTATAGAAAATTTTGTCAAAATTTTATATCTATAGAAAATTTTGTCAAAATTTTGTATCTATAGAAAATGTTGTCAAAATTTTATATCTATAGAAAATGTTGTCAAAATTTCATCTCTATAAAAAATTTTGTCAAAATTTTATCTCTATTGAAAATTTTTTCAAAATTTTATCTCTATTGAAAATTTTGTCAAAACTTTATCTCTATAGAAAATTTTGTCAAAATTTTATATCTATAGAAAATTTTGTCAAAATTTTGCATCTATAGAAAATTTTGTCAAAATTTTATATCTATAGAAAATGTTGTCAAAATTTCATCTCTATAAAAAATTTTGTCAAAATTTTATCCCTATTGAAAATTTTTTCAAAATTTTATCTCTATTGAAAATTTTGTCAAAACTTTATCTCTATAGAACTTTTGTCACAATTTTAGTTATATAAAAATTTTTTTTCAAAATTTTATTTCTTTAGAAAATATTGTCATCATTTTATTTCTATAGCATTTTTTTTTTCAAAATTTTATTTCTATAAAAAATTATGTCAACATTTTATTTCTACAGAAAATTTTGTCAAAATTTTATTTCGTTTTCCTTTGTTATTGTCGGTTTATTTTTCAATCATTTTGTTGTTTTTGATTTCAGCTTAAAACCATGCATTGACTAAACTACAAGTGTAGCTTAACCAACAGAGGAAAGGAATGTTTGTCATATTTATTTGGGAAAAGCCCTATAGACTGCAAGATGGATGGATGGACGCACGTTTTCTTTTCCTCTGTTGGTTAAGCTACACTTGTAGTTTAGTCAAGCTGAAATCAAAAACAACAAAATGATTGAAGAATAAACCAACAATAACAAAACAAAACGAATTTTGCTAAAATTTCAATTCTATATAAAATGTTTGCAAAAATAGAAAAATTTTACAAAATAGGGAAATTTTGTAAAAATTTTATGCCTATAGAAAATTTTGTCAACATTTTATTTTTTATGTTTTTGTTGTTTTTTTTTCGATCTTTATTTTCAAATAAAAGTTTTTATATAAAATGTCACAATTTTTTTTGCTACAGAAAACATTTTGTCAAAATTATAATTCCACAGAGAAAATGTTGTCACAATTTTATTTATATAAAAATTTTCTCAAAACTTTATTTCTATAGAAATATTGTCAAAACTTTTTTACTGTAGAAAATTTTGTCAAAATTTTATTCCTACAGAAAATTTTGTCAAAATTTATTTCTATAGAAAATTTTGTCAAAATTTAATTTCTATAAAAAATTATGTCAAAATTTAATTGCTATAGAAAATTTTGTCAAAATTTTATTTCTATCGAAAATTTTGTCAACATTTTATTTTTATAAAAAATTTTGATAAAATTTTAATTCTATAGAAAATTTTGTCAAAATTTTATTCCCATAGAACATTTTGTCAAAATTTTATTTCTATAGAAAATTTTGTCAAAATTTTATTCCTACAGAAAATTTTGTCAAAATTTTATTTCTATAGAAAATTTTGTCAAAATTTTATTTTTATGGACAATTTTGTTAAAATTTTATTTCTATAGAAAATTTGGTCAAAATTTAATCTCTATAGAAAATTTTGTCAAAATTTTATCTCTATAGAAAATGTTTTGAAAATTTTATCTCTATGGAAAATTTTGTCAAAATTTTATCTCTATAGAAAATTGTGTCAAAATTTTATCTCTATAGAAAATTTTGTCAAAATTAATGAATTATTGATAGAAACGAGCTCGAAGTCGTTTCTATCAATAATTCATTAATTGGAAAAATCAAATACAGGTCGAATACAATAAAAACAAGTTTTAAACTTTTGTCAAAATTTTATCTCTATAGAAAATTTTGTCAAAATTTTATTTCTATAGAAAATTTTGTCACAGTTTTATCTCTATAGAAAATTTTGTCAACATTTTATTTTTATAGAAAATTTAGTGGAATTTGTATTTTTATAGAAAATTTTGTCATAATTTTATTTCTACAAACATATTTTCAACATTTTATTTCTATAAAAAATTACGTCAAAATTTTATTTCTGTAGAAAATTTTATTTCTTTAGAATTTTTTGTTCTATAGAAAATTTTGTCAAAATTTTTTGTTCTATAGAAAATTTTGTCAAAATTTTATTTCTATAGAAAATTTTGTTAACATTTGATTTCTATAGAAAATTTTGTCAAAATTTAATTTCTATAGAAAATTTTGTCAAAATTTTATTTGTATAGAAAACTTTATCAAAATTTTATTTGTATAGAAAACTTTGTCAACATTTTATTTCTGTACAAAATTTTGTCAAAATTTTATTTCTATAGAAAATTTTGTTAAAATTTTATTTCTATAGAAAATTTTGTCCAAATTTTATTCCCATAGAACATTTTGTCAAAACTTTATTTCTGTAGAAAATTTTGTCAAAATTAGCAAAGCTGTCAATATAAATACAACAATTTATGGTCCAATATTTTACACATTTTTCACTCTGGCGAGTGTTTGAGCTCGCCAAAAATGCCATCACGAATAATGGGCAATAATTCCAATTGACCATTCTTATTTTCAAAGTCTCCTTAAACAACCAGGATTATTTTGGGATGTCATGAAGAACGCCATATATGCGGCGTCCTTTCATAAGATAATTTCAGATCTGCACTGAAAAAAAAGCATGCCCGGTTCCAAAGATTGTGTCTTTACTTTAAAAAATTTGGTATTGATTCCGAGCCAAAGATGCGGGGAATACAAATAAGGATACTTTTAAGACACAATTCGCTTTTAAATTTAGGTTTTGTGTACTTGCTTCTAGGAAGCAAATTTTAATTTTTCGTTCTTTCAGCTTTTTTCTTCATATGTTATCAAAGTCCTTTAAAAACGAGTTAACTTTATTTTCCAAAATAGGACTCGACTTCCAGTAGAAATTATGCTATGTTTCAAGTAAAAAACGTCTTTAAAATAAAGTTTTGAAAAACATGTCCTATATTTGAACGATTTTTTGCTTTGCAGTCAAGATGCAAAAAGACAACAAATTTAAAGACAATTTAATTAAATTTAAAGAATTTTTCTGATTTATTAAAGTCAAGTTGACCTTAGCCCAAACATTTTTTCTTTCATGTTATGATACCCATTTTTAAGTCAAATCACTTAATTATAAGGACAATACGACTTCATTGAAAAGTTTATCGACTTTTGGACAAGGAAAAACTTTATATTAGAGAAATGCGTCTTCTAAAGGGTGATACGGTCAAAATTTGGTCAATATAAACTTGACGTATTTCTTTTTTCAATTTTGCATTTAAAAAATCTGAACACCCCTCATTTTGAAGGTGTGTGTGTAGAATGTTGCTCCTATTTTGATTTTGGAATTCACTCTTCAGTTGTCAAAATGCCGTCCAAGCAAGAAGAGCAGCGTATCAAAATTTTGTTCGCGCATCGCGAAAATCCGAGCTACTCGCACGCAAAGCTGGCAAAATCGCTAAAAGCCGCTGAGACGACAAAGAGAGTTGCCGGTAGTTTCAAGCGAAACCCTAACCTCTCTCTCCGAGATGCCGCAAATAAGCTGGGTGTATCGTCTACAACCGTGCATCGAGCCAAAAAACGAGCCGGACTATCGACTTACAAGAAGGTAGTGACTCCAAATCGCGATGATAAACAAAATACGACGGCCAAAGCACGATCCCGGAGGCTGTACACGACGATGCTGACGAAGTTTGACTGCGTGGTAATGGACGACGAAACCTACGTCAAAGCCGACTACAAGCAGCTTCCGGGACAGGAGTTTTATACGGCAAAAGGAAGGGGAAATGTAGCAGATATTTTCAAGCACATAAAACTGTCAAAGTTCGCAAAGAAATATCTGGTTTGGCAAGCCATATGTACCTGTGGCTTGAAAAGCAGCATTTTCATAGCTTCCGGGACTGTCAACCAAGAAATTTACGTGAAAGAGTGTTTGAATAAACGTCTGCTGCCTTTCCTGAAGAAACACGGTTGTTCCGTACTGTTTTGGCCGGATTTGGCACCTAGCCATTACCAAAAAAAGGCCATGGAGTGGTACGTCGCCAACAACGTGCCGGTGGTTCCCAAGGACAAGAACCCTCCCAACACGCCAGAGCTCCGCCCAATTGAGAAATACTGGGCTATTGTCAAGCGGAACCTAAAGAAGACCAAAAAAACTGCTAAGGACGACTAGCAGTTCAAGGCAAACTGGCTTTCTGCGCGAAGAAGGTGGACAAGGTGGCTGTACAAAATCTGATGGCAGGTGTCAAGCCTGTGGCCCGGCAATTCGGATTTGGAAAAGCGAAAGCCTAACTGAATATTTTTCCTGAATTTTATACTAATTGAACTTGAAAAAGAAATTTAATTTAATTTTTTAAATAAACGATTTCACCGATTTACACGCGTTTTCCCTTGATCAAATTTTGACCGTATCACCTCACGACAATATTTGTTTCAGTGTGTGATTGCCCCATACGGCGTGATTTCGAGCTTCTACTCGGCAAATCTATTCAAAGGGGTTTGAGACTGTTTTTTCTTAAATGTATTGGATTACAACGGTTTTTAAATAACCTCAAGAGCTATGTACTTTTGGTAAGATTTCTATGTATTCTAATGACGTGTAAATAAAACAAATATCATGTAGCTCTTATTTCTAATTGATACATAGCTGTGTCGAACATAATTTCACTTTGTGTCATCTACCCTTTACCTAGTGAGTATACCACTATCATGGGGCTCCCATATGAGTTCCATAAATTATGGAGTGCTTCGTTAGAGACGACAGTCATCTAATATTTTTTGCTGTTTGTGTTTTCCCATTTTTTTTTATGCATTTAAATGCGTTTGGGTACAAGAAAGCGAACAGCTCATTTTATGTGACAGCGCGGGCTGTCGACCAACTGACAAAACGCCAGAATGACTGAATATGGCGGAAGTTTTTTTTTTTGCTTAGATTTTTCTCTACACATCAGCAACAAATAATGCCATAAAAATATCTGCATTACTAAATCGAATAGATCCTGACTACACAAAGCAACGAGTAGTAAAAATGTTATTGTGGTCTATGGTACTCGATTACTACAAAGTAAATGGTGGATGTGTTTGACTGCAATGTCAGGCTCAATGGAGACATCATTAGAAAATCCTCACTTTAGAAAAAAAAAAAAAACAAAAGAAAACAATCCCATAATAATGGCAAAGAGAAGGATTACACACTTTGTTTATACCGAAAGAGAGAAAACTGAGACATTTTGAAAATATTTTTGTTTGTAATAAAACCATTATGGCGTCATGTAAGACACATAAGTCGGAGAGGTTAGGATAGAACGACAGGAGGATTTAGGTCGGCTGACTTACACCTAAGCCAGTTTTTGGCCTATTAAACGCTTTAACTTCTTCTTTTCTATTTATAGAAAATTTTGTCAACATTTTATTTCTATACAAAATGTTGTCAAAATTTTATTTCTATAGAAACTGTTGTGAATATTTTATTTCTATAGAAAATTTTATCAAAATTGTATTTCTATAGCAAATTTTATCAAAATTGTATTTCTATAGAAAATTTTGCCAAAATTTTATTTCTATAGGAAATTTTGTCAAAATTTTATTTCTATAGAAAATTTTCCCATATTGTATAGGAAATTTTGCCAAATTTTAACTTCAATAGGCAATTTTGTCAACATTTTAAGTCAATGGAAAATTTTGTCAAAATTTTATTTCTATAGAAAATTTTGTCATATTTTATTCCTATAGAAAATGTTGTCAAAATTTTATTTCTATAGAAAATTTTGTCAACATTTTATTTCCATAGTAAATTTTGTCAAAATTTTATTTCCATAGTAAATTTTGTCAAAATGTTATTTTTATTGAAAATTTTGTCAAAATTTTGTTTCTATAGAAATTTTTGTCACATTTCTATTTCTATAGAAAATTTTGTCAAAATTTTATCTTTGTATAATATATTCTCAAAATTTTATTTCTATAGATATTTTTTTTCAAAATTATTACTTCAATAGAAAATTGTTTCAAACTTTTGTTTCTATGGAAATTTTTGTCACATTTTAATTTCTATAGAAAATTTTGTCAAAATTTTATTTGTATAGAAACTTTTGTCAAAGCTTTATTTCTATAGAAAATCTTGTTTCTTATTTCTATAGAAAATTTTATCAAAAGTGTGTTTCTTCCAATTGATAATTGTTGATAAAAATGAGCTCGAGGTCTGTATGATTAATTTTTATTTATTCAATATTTCGTCTTTTCATTGAAAGAATTCATCGGGAAAATTTTTGAAAAGAATAAAAACAGTTGGTGTATTATTTTTGTTCTTTTCAAAAATTTTCCCGATGAAGTCTTTCAATGAAAAGACGAAATATTGAATAAATAAAAATTAATCATACAGACCTCGAGCTCGTTTTTATCAACAATTATCAATTGGAAAGTCTATATACAGGTCGAATATAATAAAAACATCCATAATAAAAGCGTGTTTCTATTGATTTTTTTTTCAATTTTTTTTATAGACAATTTTGTTCAAATTTTATTTCTATAGAAAATTTTCTCAAAATTTTATTTTTATATAAAATATTCTCAAAATTTTATTTCTATAGAATTTTTTCTCAAAATTTTATTTCTATAGAAAATTTTGTCAAAATCTTTACTTTTATAGAAAATTTTTTCAACATTTTATTTCTATAGACAATTTAGTCATAATTTTAATTCTATAGAAATTTTTTTCAAAATTTTATTTCTATCGAAATTTTTGTCAAATTTTTTTCCATAGGAAAATTTTGTCAAAATTTTATTTGTATAGAAAATTTTGTCAACATTTTATTTCTATATTTTGTCACAAGTTTTATTTCTATAGATTTTATTATTAGATTTTATTTCTATAGACAATTTTGTCAAAATTTTATTTCTATAGAAAATTTTGTCAAAATTTTATTTCTACAGAAAATTTTGTCAAAAGTTCTATTTCTATAGAAAATTTTGTCAAAATTGTATTTCTTTAGAAAATTTTGTCAAAATTTTATTTCTATAGAAAATTTTGTAAAAATTTTATTTCTATATAAAATTTTGCCAAAATTTTAATTCTATAGAAAATTTTGCCAAAATTTTTTTTTCCATAGGAAAATTTTGTCAAAAATTTATTTGTATAGAAAATTTTGTCAACATTTTATTTCTATAGGAAATCTTTCCAAAATTCTATTTCTATAGGAAACTATCCCAAATGTCAACTTCTATAGACAATTTTGTCAAAATTTTAATTCTATAGAAAATTTTGTCAAAATTTTATTTCTATAGAAAATTTTGTCAAAAGTTCTATTTCTATGGAAAATTTTGTCAAAATTGTATTTCTTTAAAAAAATGTCAAAATTTTATTTCTATAGAAAATTTTGTCAAAATTTTTTTTCCATAGAAAATTTTGTCAAAATTTTATTTCTACAGAAAATGTTTTAAAACATTTATTTCAATAGATAATTTTGTCAAAATTTTATTTCTATAGAAAATTTTGTCAAAATTTTGTATCTATAGAAAATGTTTTAAAAAATTTATTTCAATAGAAAATTTTGTCAAAATTTTATTTCTATAGAAAATTTTGTCAAAATTTTATTTCTATAGAAAATTTTGTCAAAATTTTATTTCTATAGAAAATTTTGTCAAAATTTTATTTCTACAGAAAATTTTGTCAATTTTTTTTTCTATAGAAAATGTTGTCAAAATTGTATTTCTTTAGAAAATGTTGTCAAAATTTTATTTCTATAGAAAATTTTGTCAAAATTTTATTTCTACAGAAAATTTTGTCAAAAGTTTATTTCTATAGAATTTTTTTTCAACTTTTTAGTTCTATAGAAAATTTTGCCAAATTTTATTTCTATAGAAATTTTGTCAAAATTTTTATAACTAGATTTTATTTCTACAGACAATTTTTTCAAAAGTTTTATTTCTATAGATTTTATTTCTATAGACAATTTTGTCAAAATTTTATTTCTATAAAAAATTTTGTCAAAATTTTATTTCTACAGAAAATTTTGTCCCAATTTTTTTTCGATTGAAAATGTTGTCAAAATTTTATTTCTATATAAAATTTTGCAAAATTTTATATTCATAGGAAAATTTTATTTCTATAGGAAAGTTTACCAAATTTTAACTTCTATAGGCAATTTTATCAAAATTTTAATTCTGTAGAAAATTTTGTCAACATTTTATTTCTATAGAAAATTTTGTCAAATTTTATTCCTATAGAAAATGTTGTCAATATTTTGTTTCTGTAGAAAATTTTGTCAAAATTTTATTTCTATAGAAAATTTTGTCAAAATTTTATTTCCATAGAAAATTTTGTCAAAATGATATTTTTATAGAAAATTTTGTCAAAATCTTTACTTCTATAGAAGATTTCGTCAAAATTGTTACCTCAATAGGAAATTTTGTCAAAATTTTAGCTTCTATAGGAAATTTTGTCAAAAATTTTATTATATAGAACATTTTGTCAAAATGTTTACTTCTTTAGACAACTTTGTCAAAAATTTTATTTTTACAAAAATGTTGTCAAAATTTTATTCTTATAAAAAATTTTGTCAAAATTTTATTTCTATAGAAAATTTTGTCAAATTTTATTCCTATAGAAAATGTTGTCAAAATTTTATTTCTATAGAAAATTTTGTCATATTTTATTCCTATAGAAAATGTTGTCAAAATTTTATTTCTATAGAAAATTTTGTCAACATTTTATTTCCATAGTAAATTTTGTCAAAATTTTATTTCCATAGTAAATTTTGTCAAAATGTTATTTTTATTGAAAATTTTGTCAAAATTTTGTTTCTATAGAAATTTTTGTCACATTTCTATTTCTATAGAAAATTTTGTCAAAATTTTATCTTTGTATAATATATTCTCAAAATTTTATTTCTATAGATATTTTTTTTCAAAATTATTACTTCAATAGAAAATTGTTTCAAACTTTTGTTTCTATGGAAATTTTTGTCACATTTTAATTTCTATAGAAAATTTTGTCAAAATTTTATTTGTATAGAAACTTTTGTCAAAGCTTTATTTCTATAGAAAATCTTGTTTCTTATTTCTATAGAAAATTTTATCAAAAGTGTGTTTCTTCCAATTGATAATTGTTGATAAAAATGAGCTCGAGGTCTGTATGATTAATTTTTATTTATTCAATATTTCGTCTTTTCATTGAAAGAATTCATCGGGAAAATTTTTGAAAAGAATAAAAACAGTTGGTGTATTATTTTTGTTCTTTTCAAAAATTTTCCCGATGAAGTCTTTCAATGAAAAGACGAAATATTGAATAAATAAAAATTAATCATACAGACCTCGAGCTCGTTTTTATCAACAATTATCAATTGGAAAGTCTATATACAGGTCGAATATAATAAAAACATCCATAATAAAAGCGTGTTTCTATTGATTTTTTTTTCAATTTTTTTTATAGACAATTTTGTTCAAATTTTATTTCTATAGAAAATTTTCTCAAAATTTTATTTTTATATAAAATATTCTCAAAATTTTATTTCTATAGAATTTTTTCTCAAAATTTTATTTCTATAGAAAATTTTGTCAAAATCTTTACTTTTATAGAAAATTTTTTCAACATTTTATTTCTATAGACAATTTAGTCATAATTTTAATTCTATAGAAATTTTTTTCAAAATTTTATTTCTATCGAAATTTTTGTCAAATTTTTTTTTCCATAGGAAAATTTTGTCAAAATTTTATTTGTATAGAAAATTTTGTCAACATTTTATTTCTATATTTTGTCACAAGTTTTATTTCTATAGATTTTATTATTAGATTTTATTTCTATAGACAATTTTGTCAAAATTTTATTTCTATAGAAAATTTTGTCAAAATTTTATTTCTACAGAAAATTTTGTCAAAAGTTCTATTTCTATAGAAAATTTTGTCAAAATTGTATTTCTTTAGAAAATTTTGTCAAAATTTTATTTCTATAGAAAATTTTGTAAAAATTTTATTTCTATATAAAATTTTGCCAAAATTTTAATTCTATAGAAAATTTTGCCAAAATTTTTTTTTCCATAGGAAAATTTTGTCAAAAATTTATTTGTATAGAAAATTTTGTCAACATTTTATTTCTATAGGAAATCTTTCCAAAATTCTATTTCTATAGGAAACTATCCCAAATGTCAACTTCTATAGACAATTTTGTCAAAATTTTAATTCTATAGAAAATTTTGTCAAAATTTTATTTCTATAGAAAATTTTGTCAAAAGTTCTATTTCTATGGAAAATTTTGTCAAAATTGTATTTCTTTAAAAAAATGTCAAAATTTTATTTCTATAGAAAATTTTGTCAAAATTTTTTTTCCATAGAAAATTTTGTCAAAATTTTATTTCTACAGAAAATGTTTTAAAACATTTATTTCAATAGATAATTTTGTCAAAATTTTATTTCTATAGAAAATTTTGTCAAAATTTTGTATCTATAGAAAATGTTTTAAAAAATTTATTTCAATAGAAAATTTTGTCAAAATTTTATTTCTATAGAAAATTTTGTCAAAATTTTATTTCTATAGAAAATTTTGTCAAAATTTTATTTCTATAGAAAATTTTGTCAAAATTTTATTTCTACAGAAAATTTTGTCAATTTTTTTTTCTATAGAAAATGTTGTCAAAATTGTATTTCTTTAGAAAATGTTGTCAAAATTTTATTTCTATAGAAAATTTTGTCAAAATTTTATTTCTACAGAAAATTTTGTCAAAAGTTTATTTCTATAGAATTTTTTTTCAACTTTTTAGTTCTATAGAAAATTTTGCCAAATTTTATTTCTATAGAAATTTTGTCAAAATTTTTATAACTAGATTTTATTTCTACAGACAATTTTTTCAAAAGTTTTATTTCTATAGATTTTATTTCTATAGACAATTTTGTCAAAATTTTATTTCTATAAAAAATTTTGTCAAAATTTTATTTCTACAGAAAATTTTGTCCCAATTTTTTTTCGATAGAAAATGTTGTCAAAATTTTATTTCTATATAAAATTTTGCAAAATTTTATATTCATAGGAAAATTTTATTTCTATAGGAAAGTTTACCAAATTTTAACTTCTATAGGCAATTTTATCAAAATTTTAATTCTGTAGAAAATTTTGTCAACATTTTATTTCTATAGAAAATTTTGTCAAATTTTATTCCTATAGAAAATGTTGTCAATATTTTGTTTCTGTAGAAAATTTTGTCAAAATTTTATTTCTATAGAAAATTTTGTCAAAATTTTATTTCCATAGAAAATTTTGTCAAAATGATATTTTTATAGAAAATTTTGTCAAAATCTTTACTTCTATAGAAGATTTCGTCAAAATTGTTACCTCAATAGGAAATTTTGTCAAAATTTTAGCTTCTATAGGAAATTTTGTCAAAAATTTTATTATATAGAACATTTTGTCAAAATGTTTACTTCTTTAGACAACTTTGTCAAAAATTTTATTTTTACAAAAATGTTGTCAAAATTTTATTCTTATAAAAAATTTTGTCAAAATTTTATTTCTATAGAAAATTTTGTCAAATTTTATTCCTATAGAAAATGTTGTCAATATTTTATTTCTTTAGAAAATTTTGTCAAAAAAAAGTCTTGCAAAAGCCTGTGCAAAAATCATAAAATTATGTGTTGAGTTCCCAGATATCGGATTCTATAGACTTTAAATTTTCAAAAATCGGACAAAAGAAAACCCTTTCCCCACCTTCGCTCCACCCCGACCAGATATCGGAAAATCACGTACCCTATATTAATTTCACAAACTACCCAACGGTCCCTATAAATTCCAAGTAAATGGGCAATGTTTATTTCACTATTCCCCTTCCCCAACCAGATATCGAAAAAACATGTACCCTGTATTAATTTAATCATATCCTCCCATATAGAGTAGATCGGAGAAGGTTAATTTTTGCTCCATTTTTTTAAAGCACCCATAACCTTCCCTGAAAATTCCAAGAAAATCTAAAAACTTTCCTTCAAGTGTGGGACAAGGAGAAGGTTCCCTCCTCGTCCAAATAACTAAACAAACGCTACACCACATTGATTTCATAACCTTCCCCCACGGCCTTTATAAATCTCAAGAAATCTAGAGAATTTTAGTTGTTTTGAGTTTTAAAGGAGGTTCTACATCTTGTGTAGGCGTCCCTGAAAATGTCAAGTAAATTATAAGCCCTATTTTCAAAGGGGAGGCCTCTCTTCCCGTCCAAATATCACAAAATCAGGTATCCAATATTAATTTCATAACCTCTCCCCACGTCCTCTGTAAATTGGAAAAGTTTAATTGTTTCTCTGTATGTACTTAAGGTGAAGCGGATGTCTCTCTATGAACTTTTATTTTTCCCCGACTAAAATATTAAAATATCAGGAACCTGATATAAAATTCATAATCTCACCCATTGTTCCATAAAATTTCAGTCGGAGAATTTTAGTTTTATTATCACTGTCCTTTAAAAAAAAGTCGTGGAAAGGGGAGGTCCCCCTCCCCACCCAAATACCGACAAATAAAGTAGCCGTTCTTTGTCTAGAGGCCCCCTTCAACCTTCCCTGAAAATTTCAAGCAAATCGGATAATCTTGTTTCAATTTTCAAAAAGTCGGCCAAGGGGGTGGTCCTCCTCCCCGCCCAAATATGAACACATCAGGTACTTCATATTAATTTCATAACCTCACGTCGTGCTCTTTATAAGTCTCAGGTAAACCAGAGAATTTTAGTTTATTCACTTTACTTTGAAAAAGTCGGACAAAGGGAAATAGCGACCAAATATCGAAAAATAAAATAGCGGATTTTTGTCTAGATGCCAGCCCCAACATTCAATGAAAATTTCAAGCAAATCGCATAATTTTGTTCCAAGTTTCAAAAAGTAGGACAAGGGGAAGGTCCCCCTCCCCGTCCACATATGAAATCATCGGGTACCCCATATTAATTCCATAACCTCACCTCGTGCTCTTTGTAAGTCTGAGGTAAATCAGAGAATTTTAGTTTATTCACTGTACTTTAAAAAAATTCGGACAAAGGGAAATAGCGACCAAATATCGACCAGGTATCAAAAAATGAGATACCATATTTTCACCACATGAGCACCTCCTACGATCTCTGAAAGTTTCAAGTAAATTGGTTCAGCCGTTTCCGGGCTTACCTGGAACATACAAACAAACAAATAAACAAACATACTTTGAATTTTATATATAGAGCATAGTTTACGACACTGGTCGATGTAACGAAACTTTATTTAACAGAAACATACATTTGGGTGGCCACTTTCTAAAAAGTACACCAACGAAAATAATGTAATTTCCAAAAACGTTCTCAAGATTTCGAAAAGATGTCCGTTATTACATACTACAATATTAAATTTTTACAATGAAACTTCAAAACGTGTCCAATTCAAGACTTAATGTCAGAAAAGAACAGTGTAATATAAACGAAATGGACTGTGAGTTTCAGATAAAAATATTTTTTTCGATCCACGTTTTTCGAACGTTTTGTTTTCTTTGTGTGTAGGTCTTAATAGAGAATATTTGAAAAAAAAGAAAGTGATTTTCGAAAAATAACATTTATTTTTGTTCTCTAATTCCGAAATATAAAAGGTAACCCTCGACTTTATATCACCATCATTAATTTTATTTTTAGAATATAATTTAAATTTCTATTTTGTGAATAAATAAATGCGCATTACAATTAATTTAGTTAGCTCCAAAAATATACACACAATTTCTATAGCGAATTTAAATCAAAATAGCCGAGTTTTATTGGCGCCTATAGTCCCCCCAAAATGAAAAACAATTTTATTTAATTTACGCTCCATATATACATTCGAAGGCGTACCATTCAATGACGATATATTTGCACACAAAACAATAGTTTAGAGTTATATTCGTAATCAAATATCTCTGTTCTTGCTCAGTTGTGTTTTTTTTTCTCGAGTAGAATTTATTTTAGTTTAAAAGTAATTATGGTAAATAGTTCGTTCAGTTGTTGCTGTTTATTGTCGGTAGAGGAAATACCAGGGGGTGGCTTTTTGTGAATCGATTCGATGCAGATGCTCCATAAAATTGGAATAAACAAATAAAAGATGGCAAAAAACTACGATTTGCATATAAATGAAAAAGAATACTCTTCTATGATAGTTTTCGATTGCATTGCATAGCTGATAAGTTAACAGAAACAAAAAGTAAGCAATTTTTCAAAAAAAAAGAAAACAAAAAGCCAGAAATGGTGCGTGAAGACCCATGTAATATTGGTCAAGGTTTTTTTGCCAGTCCACTTCCCAAGATAAAAAATTACGAATAAACGATGAATCTACAACAAAGTAATAAATTTTGTTTTGCTCAATTTTTTTTCGCTTTTTAGTGTTTGAAAAATCTCAGTTTTTTTAAACGATATTTTTTTTGAGAATTAAAAAATTTAAACTTTTTGACTTTCTCAAAATTTTGAAAAGTCGACATATTGTTTTTTCTAAAATTCTATAGAAAACATTGCCAAAATTTTATTCCTAGAAAAAAAAAATTATATCAACATTTTATTCATAAAGAAATTTTGTCAAACTTTTATTCCTAGAAAAATATTCGTCAAACTTTTATTCCAATAAAAATATTTCTCAAAATTTTATGCTAGAGAAAATTTTTTCAAATTTTTAGAAAAAATTTTGTCAAAATTTTATTTCTATGAAGAGTTTTGTCAAAAATTTTATTCCTAGAGAAAATTTTGTCAATATTTCATTTCTATAAAAACATTTGTTAAAATTTTATTTCTAAAGAAAATTCAGTCAAATTTTATTTCTTTAGGAAATTTTATCAAAATTTAAATTTTTTCTTTTTGATTTTTTCAAAATTTTTAAAAGCGGACATTGCGATTTCTTTCCAAATTTTTTCAAAATTTTATTTTTAGAAAAAATTTCGTCAACATTTTATTTCTATGAAAAATGTTGTCTAAAATTTTATTCCTAGAGAAAATTTTGTCAACTTTTCATTTCTTTAAAAACTTTAGTTAAAATTTTATTTCTAAAGAAAATTCAGTCAAAATTTTATTTCTATAGAAAATTTTGTCAAAATTAATTTTTTTTTTTTGACTTTTTCAAAATTTTTAAAAGCGGACATTGTGATTTCTTTCCAAATTTGTTTTTCTATAGAAAATTTCTGAAAAAAAAAATATATCAACATTTTATTCATAGAGAACATTTTATGAAAATTTTATTCCTAGAAAAATATTTGTCAAAATATTATTAATATAGAAAATTTTGTCAAAATTTTATTTCTATAGAAAATTTTGTTAAAACTTTATTTCTCAATTTCGTCAAAATTTTATTTCTATAAACAATTTTGTCAAAAATTTTATTCCTATAGAAAATTTTGTCAACATTTTTTTTTCTATAGAAATTTTGTTAAAATTTTATTTCTATAGAAAAGTTTGTTAATATTTTAATTTTATTTCTTTAATAAAATTTTAATTTTGACTTTTTTCAAAATTTTGAAAAGTCGACTTTTTGATTTTTTCCAAATTTTGTTTTCTATGGAAAATTTTGTAAAAATTTTATTCCTAGAAAAATATTTGTCAAAATTTTATTCCTAGAGAAAATTTTATTAATAGAGAACATTTTGTCAATTTTTTTTTTCTATAGAAAATTTTGTCAATATTATATTTCTACAGAAAATTTTGTCAAAAATTTATTTCTATAGAAAATTTTGTCAAAAATTTATTTCTATAGAAAATTTTGTCCAAATTTTATTTCTATAGAAATTTTGTCAAAATTTTATTTCTATAGAAAATTTTGTCAAAATTTTATTTCTATAGAAAATTTTGTCAAAATTTTATTTCTATAGAAAATTTTGTCAAAATTTTATTTCTATAGAAAATTTTGTCAAAATTTTATTTCTATAGAAAATTTTGTCAAAATTTTATTTCTATAGAAAATTTTGTCAAAATTTTATTTCTATAGAAAATTTTGTCAAAATTTTATTTCTATAGAAAATTTTATTAAAATGTTATTTCTATAAAAAATTTTGCCTAAATTTTATGTCTATAGAAAATTTTGTCAAAATTTTATTTCTATAGAAAGTTTTGTCAAAATTTTATTTCTATTGAAAATTGTGTCAAAATTTTATTTCTATAGAAAATTTTGTTAAAATTTTATTTCTAAAGAATATTTTGTCAAAATTTTATTTCCATAGACAATTTTGTCAAATTTTATTTCTGCAGAAACTTTTGTCAAAATTTTAAGAACAAAACCAACAATAACAAAACGAATGGAAAATTTTATTTATATAGAAAATTTTGTCAAAATTTTATTTCTATAAAAATTTTCTCAAAATGTTATTTCTATAGAAAATTTTGTCAAAATTTTATTTCTATAGAAAATTTTGTCAAAATTATATTTCTATAACAAATTTTGTCAAGATTTCATTTCTATAGAAAATTTTGTCAAAATTTTATTTCTATAGAAAATTTTGTCAAAGTTTTATTTCTAAAGAAAATTTTATCAAAATTTCATTTCTATAGAAAATTTTGTCAAAATTTTTATTTCTATAGACAATTTTATCAAAATTTTATTTCTACAAAAAAATCTAAATGTTGATTATCATTTATTAAAAATCAAATTAAAGCAACATATTATACAGCTTTTTAGTATAACCTATTTATTCCATATTGACCAAATTCTATCAACATGATAACAAGCCACACGAAGTTAATTAAAACATAACGATAACATTAGCATATTCTCCCACCCCTCCTTGTTGAAGTGAAACAAGTCATTTCCGTTCATATTCATTTCCGTTATGAGCCTAGCCTATCACAAAACAAATTTCCTTTTGGACACTTTTGACACATTTGTGTCCCCCTCATATATGAATGGATGGATGAATGAATGGAATGCAATACTTTCTCGCATCACCATGAGACCATCACTGAATGAATAGAGGACAGGAAAAAAATAAGAAAAAAATTTCAAGGAAAAAAGTGCCAAAATCGAAATCACTGTAAACACTAAAGAGAGCAAATATGGAATATGAATTAAAATAAAAGGAGACATCTATAGCGTTGAAGAGCTAATCCAATGATGTTATAACCACGGTTGCCACTGTTGGTAGAATTCTACCAAAAATCGTAAATTTTTTACTGTTTACTATTGATAGAATTCTTGATGTTTTGGTAGATTTTTCATAAAAAAGGACATACAATTTTACAAAATTGTCCATTGAAATAAAATTTTGACAAAATATTCTATAGAAATAAAATTTTGACAAAATTTTCTATAGAAATAAAATTTTGACAAAATTTTCTATAGAAATAAAATTTTGACAAAATTTTCTATAGAAATAAAATTTTGACAAAATTTTCTATAGAAATACAATTTTGACAAACTAATCCATAGAAATAAAATGTTGACAATATTTTCCATAGAAATAAAATATTGACAAAAGTTTCTATAGAAATAAAATTTTGGCAAAATTTTCCATTGAAATACAATTTTGACAAAAATTTTTATAGTAATACAATTTTGACAAAATTTTCTATAGAAATTAAATTTTGACAAAATTTTCTATAGAAATGACATTTTGACACAATTTTCTTTGAAAATAAAACTTTGACAAAATGTTCTATAGAAATAAAATGTTGACAAAATTTTCTAGAGAAATAAAATTTTGGCAAACTTTTCTATAGAAATAAAATTTTAACAAAATTTACTAAAGAAATAAAATGTTAATATAATTTTCTATTGAAATAAAATTTTGACAAAATTTAATAACATTTTGACACAAGTTTGTAGCTTGGTAGAATTTTTGATGTTTAGGTAGATTTTACAAAATATTCCTCTCTAACTAAGAGGTACTTCATAAATAGAAAAATTTGACAAATTGTCCTTGAAATAAAATTTTGACAAAATTTTCTATAGAAATTTACTTTTGACAAAATGTTCTATAGAAATAAAATTTTGACAAAATTTTCTATAGAAATAAAATTTTGACAAAATTTTCTATGGAAATAAAATTTTGACAAAATTTTCTATGGAAATAAAATTTTGACAAAATTGACTATAGAAATAAAAGTATGACAAAATTTTCTATAGAAATAAAATTATGACAAAATTTTCTATGGAAATAAAATGTTGACAAAATTTTTCTATGGAAATAAAATTTAGACAAAATTTTCTAGAGAAATAAAATGTTGACAAAATTTACAATAGGAATAAAATTTTGACAAAACTTTCTATAGAAATAAAATTTTGACAAAAATTTCTATAGTAATAAAATTTTGACAAATTTTTCTATAAAAATAAAATTTTGACAAAATTTTCTATAAAACTACGATTTTGACAAAATTTTCTATAGAAATAAAATGTTGACAAAATTTTCAATAGAAATAAAATTTTGACAAAACTTTCTAGAGAAATAAAATTTTGACAAAATTTTCTTGAGAAATAAAATTTTAACAAAATTTTCTATAGAAATAAAATTTTCACAAAATTTTCTATAGAAATCAAATGTTGAAAAAATTTTCTATAGAAATAAAATTTTGAGAAAATTTTCTATAGAAATAAAATTTTTACAAAATTTTCTACAGAAATAAAATTTTGAAAAAAATTTCGATTGAATTAAAATTTTAAGAAATTTTTCTAGAAAACTAAAATTATGCATTCTTCAAGTTCACTTCCCTATTTGGCCTAGCTCCTATCACTAGTTCATTTCCATTTATGTTTCCTCTAATTCCGTCATATCTCGACACCCATATGAAGCGGATCCTGCAGTATTCCGAATATTCGTTGATAATTTTTTGCATTCGAATATGATTGGCGATCGAACCGTAATGTCTGCTATTGCCTTTACTGCCTCCCTTATTACAACAGTCTACCACCACAGATCCATCTGAAATTGTTTTTCTAAACAATATTCTAAATGGCAAAACAACCAAATCCCAATTCCAAACTGGAGGGTGTATAAATAGAACAGTGGAACTAGTGGCAACATACAGCCACAACCTATACCAACAATTTCATCATACTACATTGACAAAATGACTTGAGAAAAAAAAAACGAAACCAAACAAATATGGAATTTCATCATCGACATCTTATACTGGATAAACAAATATGTGAAAAGCAAACACATTTTCCTCCGAAGACCTCCAGTGTTTGCGATATGAAGTAACAGCAACAGCCAGTGCCATCACAGCCACTACCACCATGTCAATGACGAATTTGACACAGTTTTTCCCATATTTATCTATAAGTTTTTCTTTTCGCTTTTCAATGATTTCGACTTGGTCAAAAAAAAAATGAAAAAAAGAAATAAAAATGAATGGACCATACATGGAAGCACACAGCAAGTGTGAAACATTACTCGCGTATGTGTCATGCATAGCCCAAAATAAATTTAAATTTTTTTTATGTTTAACATGAAAAATTCCGTAAAACTGGCAATTGTCTATAACTGGCACAGTGGAGTGGAGTGGCCAGATACTTTAAATGGGGTGCATTTTTATGCACTAATTAAAGAATCTTATTGTATATTCGATGATGCAAACCGAAAAGTATGAAACACCCTTGTGGGGTTAAATTTTCTATTGAAATAACATTTTGACAAAATTTTTTATAGAATTAAAATTTTGATGTAATTTTCTATAAAAATTTAATTTTGCAAAAATTTTATAAAGAAGAAAATTTGAAAAAATTTTCAAAAGAAAATAAAATTTTTACAAAATTTTCTATAGAAGTAAATTTTGAAAAAAAAATTCTACAGAAATAAAATGTTGACAAAATTTTCTATGAAAATAAAATTTATGTAAAGGGTGATTTGTTAAGAGCTTGATAACTTTTTTTTTAAAAAAAACGCATAAAATTTGCAAAATCTCATCGGTTCTTTATTTGAAACGTTAGATTGGTCCATGACATTTACTTTTTGAAGATAATTTCATTTAAATGTTGACCGCGGCTGCGTCTTAGGTGGTCCATTCGGAAAGTCCAATTTTGGGCAACTTTTTCGAGCATTTCGGCCGGAATAGCCCGAATTTCTTCGGAAATGTTGTCTTCCAAAGCTGGAATAGTTGCTGGCTTATTTCTGTAGACTTTAGACTTGACGTAGCCCCACAAAAAATAGTCTAAAGGCGTCAAATCGCATGATCTTGGTGGCCAACTTACCGGTCCATTTCTTGAGATGAATTGTTCTCCGAAGTTTTCCCTCAAAATGGCCATAGAATCGCGAGCTGTGTGGCATGTAGCGCCATCTTGTTGAAACCACATGTCAACCAAGTTCAGTTCTTCCATTTTTGGCAACAAAAAGTTTGTTAGCATCGAACGATAGCGATCGCCATTCACCGTAACGTTGCGTCCAACAGCATCTTTGAAAAAATACGGTCCAATGATTCCACCAGCGTACAAACCACACCAAACAGTGCATTTTTCGGGATGCATGGGCAGTTCTTGAACGGCTTCTGGTTGCTCTTCACTCCAAATGCGGCAATTTTGCTTATTTACGTAGCCATTCAACCAGAAATGAGCCTCATCGCTGAACAAAATTTGTCGATAAAAAAGCGGATTTTCTGCCAACTTTTCTAGGGCCCATTCACTGAAAATTCGACGTTGTGGCTCGTTAGTAAGTCTATTCATGATGAAATGTCAAAGCATACTGAGCATCTTTCTCTTTGACACCATGTCTGAAATCCCACGTGATCTGTCAAATACTAATGCATGAAAATCCTAACCTCAAAAGAATCACCCTTTAGAAAAAAAAACTTTTGACAAAATTATCTATAGAAATAAAATTTTGACAAAATTTTCTATAAAAAAACAAATTTTGAGAAAATTTTCTATGGAAATAAAATTTGGCAAAGATATTCGCTAGAAAAAAAAATAATAACAAAATTTTTTAGGAAATAAAATTTTGCAAAAATGTTCGCTGGAAATAAATTTTTGAAAAAAAAACACAAATAATGCATTAATATCGATAAAATATTCTATAGAAATACAATTTTGCAACAATTTTCTAAGAAAATTAAATTTTCTATAGAAAAACAATTTTTGACAAAAGTTTTAACAAGATTTTGTATAGAAATAAAATTTTAACAAAATTTTTATATAAATTCAATAAAAAAAAAATTCTACCGAATAACAAAAACAACATTTTGTTTATACTTACCACACAAATTTGATCAAAAAGCTCAAAGTAATATTTTTTTTTAATTTGGTAGATGTTTGGTAAAATTTTCTTCAAATTTTGGTAGGTTATTTTTGGCATAAGTGGCAAAATTTTCAATAGAAATAAAATTTTGTAAAAATTTTTTATTGAAATCAAATGTTGCAAAAATTGTCTATAGAAATAAAATTTTTACAAAATTTTCTGTAGAAATAAAATTTTGCCAAAATTTTCTATAGAAATAAACTTTTGCCAAAATTTTCAATAGAATTGGGAGCAACCGTGGTGCAATGGTTAGCATGCCCTCGTTGTATACACAAGTCGTGGGTTCGATTCCTGCATCGACCGAACACCAAAATGTCTTTTTAGCGGTGGATTATCCCCTCTCAGTAATGCTGGTGACATTTCTGAGTGTTTCAAAGCTTCCACTGCAATGTGGAACGGCGTTCGGAATCGGTTATAAAAAGGAGGTCCCTTGTCATTGAGCTTAACATGGAATCGGACAACACTCAGTGATAAGAGAGAAGTTTACCACTGTGGTATCACAATGGACTGAATAGTCTAAGTGAGCCTGATACATCGGGCTGCCACCTAACCTAACATAACCTAACCTTTCTATAGAAACAAAATTTTCTATAGAAATAAAATTTTGACAAAATTTTCTATAGAATTAAAATTTTGACAAAATTTCCTATAGAAATAAAATTTTACAAAAAATTGCTATAGAAATAAAATTTTCACCAAATTTTGCATAGAAATAGAATTTTGACAAAATTTTCTACATAAATAAAATTTTACAAAAAATTGCTATAGAAATAAAATTTTACAAAAATTTTAGATTGTAATAAACTTGTGACAAAATTTTCTATAGAAATCAAGTTTTGACAATATGTTCTGTAGAAATAAAATTTTGACAAAATTTTCTATTGGAATAAAATTTTGATAAAATTTTCGACAGAAATAACATTTTGACAAAACTTTTTATATAAATTATATTTTGAGAAAATTTTCTATAGAAATAAAATTTTGTAATATTTTTAGATTGAAATAAACTTTTGACAAAATTTTCAATAGAAATAACATTTTGACAATATTTTCTGTAGAAATAAAATTTTGACAAAATTTTTTATTTAAATAAATTTTTGAGAAAATTTTCTATAGACATAAAATTTTGAAAACATTTTCTAAAGAAATAAAATTTTGCAAAAAGTTTCTATAGTAAAAAAATTTTTCTATAGAAATAACATTTTGCAAACATTTTCTATAGAATACAATTTTGAAAAAATTTTCTATAGAAATAAAATTTTACAAAAATTTGCTATAGAAATAAAATTTTGCAAAAATTTTAAGATTTAAATAAACTTTTGACAACATTTTCTATAGAAATAATATTTTGACAATATTTTCTGTAGAAATAAAATTTTGACAGAATTTTCGATTGAAATGACATTTTGACAATATTTCCTGTAGAACTAAAATTTTGAAAAGAATTTCTATAGAAATAAAATATTCTCATTTTCTATAGAAATAAAACTTTGCAAAAATTTTCTAAAGTAAAAAAAAATTTGCAAAATTTTCTATAGAGATAAACTTTTGACAATATTTTCTGTAAAAATAACATTTTGAAAATATTTTCTGCAGAAATAAAATTTTGCAAAAGTTTTCTATAGTAATAAAATTGTGCAAACATTTTCTATAGAATAAAGTATTGACAATATTTTCTATTGAAATAAAATTTTACAAAAATTTGCTATAGAAATAAAATTTTGCAAAAATTTTAAATTGAAATAAACTTTCGACAACATTTTCTATAGAAATAACATTTTGACAATATTTTCTGTAGAAATACAATTTTGACAAAAAATGTTTGAAAACATTTTCTGCGGAAATAAAATTTTGTGAAAATTTTCTATAGAAATAAAATTTTGCCAAAATATTCTATAGAAATAAAATTTTGGCAAAATTTTTTATAAAAATAAAATTTTGCAAAGATTTTCTATAGAAATACAATAAATAAACTTTTGACAACATTTTCTATAGAAATAATATTTTGACTATATTTTCTGTAGTAATAAAATTTTGACAAAATTTTCGATAGAAATGACATTTTGACAATACTTTCTGTAGAAATAAAATTTTGAGAAAAAATTCTATAGAAATAAAATATACTCATTTTCTATAGAAATAAAATCTTGCAAAAAATTTTCTATAGTATAAAAATTTAGTAAAAATTTTGTAAGAAATAAAATTTTGACAATATTTTCTGTAGAAATAAAATTTGGACAATATTTTCTGTAGAAATAACATTTTGCAAAAGTTTTCTATAGTAATAAAATTGTGCACACATTTTCTATAGAATAAAGTATTGACAAAATTTTGTATAGAAATAAAATTTTACAAAAATTTGCTATAGAAATAAAATTTTGCAAAAACTTTAGATTGAAATAAACTTTTGACAACATTTTCTATAGAAATAACATTTTGACAATATTTTCTGTACAAATACAATTTTGACAAAAAATGTTTGAAAACATTTTCTGCAGAAATAAAATTTTGCGAAAATTTTCTATAGAAATAAAATTTTGCCAAAATTTTCTATAGAAATAAAATTTTGGCAAAATTTTCTATAGAAAAAAAAAATGTTGACAAAATTTTTTATAGAAATAAAATTTTGCAAAGATTTTCTATAGAAATACAATAAATAAACTTTTGACAACATTTTCTATAGAAATAATATTTTGACTATATTTTCTGTAGTAATAAAATTTTGACAAAATTTTCGATAGAAATGACATTTTGACAATACTTTCTGTAGAAATAAAATTTTGAGAAAAATTTCTATAGAAAGAAAATATTCTCATTTTCTATAGAAATAAAATTTTGCAAAAAATTTTCTATAGTATAAAAATTTAGTAAAAATTTTGTATAGAAATAAAATTTTGACAATATTTTCTGTAGAAATAAAATTTTGACAATATTTTCTGTAGAAATAACATTTTGACAATATTTTCTGAAGAAATAAAACTGTGCAAACATTTTCTATAGAATAAAATTTTTACAAAATTTTTATATAAATAAAATTTTGAGAAAATTTTCTATAAAAATAAAAGTTGGAGAACATTTTCTATAGAAATAAAATTTTGCAAAAATTTTCTATAGTAAAAAGATTTTGCAAAAATTTTCAATAGAAATAAAATTTTGAAAACAGTTTCTGCAGAATAAAATTTTCTATAGAAATAAAATTTTTCCAAAATTTGCTATAGAAATAAAATTTTGCAAAAATTTTAAGATTGAAATAAACTTTTGACAACATTTTCTATAGAAATAATATTTAGACAATATTTTCTGTAGAAATAAAATTTTGACAAAATTTTCGATGGAAATGACATTTTGACAATATTTTCTGTAGAAATAGAATTTTGAGAAAATTTTCTATAGAAATAAAATATTCTCATTTTCTATAGAAATAAAATTTTGCAACTATTTTCATTATAAAAAAAAATTAGCAAAAAATGTTTGAAAATATTTTCTGTAGAAATAACATTTTGCAAAAAATTTCTATAGTAATAAAATTGTGCAAACATTTTCTATAGAATAAAATTTTGACAAGATTTTCTATAGAAATAAAATTTTACAAGAATTTGCTATAGAAATAGAATTTTGCAAAAATTTTACATTAAAATAAACTTTTGACAAAATTTTCTATAGAAATAACATTTTGACAATAATTTCTGTAGAAATAAAATTTTGACAAAAAATGTTGACAATATTTTCTGTAGAAATATAATTTTGAGAATATTTTCTGCAGAAATAAAATTTTGCAAAAATTTTCTATAGAAAAAAAATTTTGACAAAATTTTTTATAGAAATAAAATTTGCAAAAATGTTCGATACACTACAAAAGCATGCCCTGTTCCAAAGATTTTGTCTTTACTTTAACAATTTTGGTATTGATTCCGAGCCAAAGAAGCGGAGAATACAATTAAGGATATTTTTAAGACACAATTCTCTTTTAAATTTGGGTTTTGCGTACTTGCTTCTAGGAAGCAAATTTTAATTTTTCGTTTCAGCTTTTTTTCTTCATGTGCTATCAAAGTCCTTTAAAAAGGAGTTAACTACAACTTTATTTTCCAAATTCAGACTCGACTTCCAGTAGAAATTATGCTATGTTTCAAGTAAAAAACGTCTTTAAAATAAAGTGTTGAAAACCATGTCCTATTTTTGAATGATTTTTTGCTTTGTAGCCAAAATTCAAAAAGACAACTAATTTAAAGACAAGTTCGTTAATTTTAAAGAATTTTTCTGAATTATTAAAGTCAAGTTGACCTTATCCCAAAAATTTTTTCTTTGATTTTATGAAACCCCTTTTCACGTCAAATCACTTAATTATAAGGACAATACGACTTTATTGAAAAGTTTATTCACTTTTGGACAAGGAAAATATCTTCCTATTAGAGAAATGCGTCTTCTATACTAAGCAAAATTTTGCATTCGTATTTTAAGGACATGAAATCTTTGACCTCACGATAATATTTTTTTCAGTGTAAAAATACAATTTTGCAAAACTTTTGATATAAATAAAATTATGACAAAATTTTTTATGGAAATAAAATTTTGACAAAATTTCCTATAGAAATGAAATGTTGACAATATTTTCTATAGAAATGAACTTTTGACATTTTCTATAGAAATGAAAGCCGACTTTGGTTATTCGACTGGTGTGTTGTTTGGACAAAAAGTAGATTAGACAAAAAGTGGATTTTCGATTTATGCATCACTATTATATTTAGCACGATTGACCTTTTTTACCATACTACTTTTGGTCTTTTGGTATTTTGGGAATTTTAATTTTTAATTAAATTATTCCGGAAACATTGAATTATCACAGTTCAACACAGTATTATCACACTTGGTTAACTTTAAATTTAAATTATATGGAAAATAATTGGGGGAGGGAGAAAATCGTTGTTAAAACCAATGTAACAAGTAAATGAATAAAGGAAGGAAATGGGAACTAGTGATAGTGGTGGTGGTGGTGGTTAACAAACTGGAAGTGCATAAAATTCCTTATGGGAGGAGGAGAATTCGAAAGTTGATGAAATTTATTTCGGTAATTTTTTGGTTTTTATTGCAAGAAATGCAATCCGGAAAATGTTTTTATTGTAAAAATGGTGTGGTTGAGAATGGCCACAGAAGCTGGGCAAATTGTAGCGAAATTGTAAAAGCCATTCAGAAAGTCAACAACATCTCACAGTCTTCGAGTATACTCCACAATAAAAATTTATGCGTAATGCAACATTTCATCGCAAAGTAATTGACCCAAATTCATTTATTGGTGGTTGCTGATGGTGATGTTGATGGCGTTGGCAATGCTAGGGGGAATTGCTGTTTTACTTACCCCCAAAACTAAATGACTAAGAGACGATGTCCATTCCCCATCATGCATCATTGCCATAGCAGCAATGCATGCATGCGTATTTATAAATTTTTATTTTTATATGCAAATTGTTTAAAATAAAAATCTCAAAAATCAACTGCAACTGTTGTATTCACAAACAAATAACACAAAACAAAAATTGTCATAAATTTTGAATAAAGTCGTGGTCTTGAAGATTCGAGAATAAAAAGAAAAATTAATACCCCATTCGATTTGCTATAACCATCAAAATCTACCAAAAATCAATGTGTGGTCATTAAATTTTGGCATCAATACATGGAAATCCAACTATAAAATGCAAAAACAGTGGTGGTTTATTATAATCGTTTTGTTCCCAAAATGATTTTTATGGTTATTCCACATCAATAAAATTTCTTGTTTTTTTTGTTTGTCAGTCAGTTGAAGAAATGTCGTTATTTTTTATGGAATTTGAAAAAGTTGCAAATTGCATACAGTCCATGTGATTCTATTATCCTTAATATCCTATGCGAATATACGAGAGTGATGCCATAAATACTAGGGTTTGATAACGGAATCAAAAAGTTCACTTTTATATCTCCACTTTTTAAATTTTTAAATTTTGGTTTTAACAGGCCGATAATTGTGGAAAAAAGTCGAGTAGATGGTTAGCAAAGATCTTCTAAATTATCGAAAATCGATTAGTTGACTTCGTATTTATTAAGAATACAAAGCCCCAAAACGACTTTCCGATTTTTTCCACATTTATTGAAATCTTAAAATTAAATTCATTTATTTTTGATTTTTTTTTTTCTAAATCGACTAAACGATCCTCTTCGTATGCCAAGAAACCGACTTCTCGGACTTTTAACGGAAAAATCAAAAATCCACTCTCGATTAAAAGGATATAATAAAAGGTAGAAAGTAGCGACGTTTAATGTCGACTTTTCAATAATTAAAAAAATAAATTTAAAATTAATTAAAAACAAGTATATACGGCCGTAAGTTCGGCCAGGCCGAATCTTAAGTACCCTCCACCATGGATTGCGTAGAAACTTCTACTAAAGATGATCATCCACAATTAAATTACTTGGGTTGCGGCCGATGGCAAGGCATCTTAAAACTACTTAACATCATCTTCTAAATTGTAAGTTAGTCCATGGGGGATATATACTAGACCAAAGAAAAGTCGATTAAATACGTATATATTCAGTTCCTTACCGGTATATATAGGGAAGAAATAATTTATGAACGCGAGTCTACCAAAAATGGCAGATTTTTTACTGTTTGGTAGATTGGTAGAATTCTTGATGTTTTGGAAGATTTTGCAAAATATTCCTCTTCAACTAAGAGGTGCTTTATTAATTTCTTATAAAAATAAAACAAAATTTTCTATAGAAATATAACATTTTGACAAAAATTTCTATAGAAATAAAATTTTGACTAAATTTTCTATAGAAATAAAATGCAACCAAAATTTTCTATAGAAATAAAATTTTGTCAAAATTTGTATAGAAATAAAAATTTGATTAAATTTTGTATAGAAATAAAAATTTGATTAAATTTTCTATAGAAAAAAAATTTTGACAAAACTTTCCATGGAAATAAAATTTTGACAAAATTTTCTATAGAAATTAAATTGTGACAAAATTTTCTACATAAATAAAATTTTTACAAAAATTTCCACAGAAATAAAATTTTGACAAAATTTTCTATATAAATAAAATTTTCGGTAGAAATAAAATTTTGAGAAAATTTTCTATGGAATTATAAAATTTTGACAAAATATTCTATAGATATAAAATTTTGACAAAATTTTCGATGGAAATTAAATTGTAACAAAATTTTCTATAGAAATAAAATTTCGATAAAAGTCCCTATAGAAATAAAATTTTGACTAAATTTTCTATAGAAATAAAATGTTGACAAAATTTTCTATAGAAATAAAATTTTGACAAAATTTTCTATAGAAATAAAATTTTGACTAGATTTTCTATAGAAATAAAATTTTGATAAAAGTCCCTATAGAAATAAAATTTTGACAAAATTTTCTATGGAAATAAAATTTTGACAATATTTTCTTTAGAAATAAAATTTTGACAAAATTTTCTATAGAAATAAAATTTTGACAAAATTTTCTATAGAAATAAAATGTTCACAAAATTTTCTATAGAAATAAAATTTTGACAAAATTTTCTATAGAAATAAAATTTTGACTAGATTTTCTATAGAAATAAAATTTTGATAAAAGTCCCTATAGAAATAAAATTTTGACTAAATTTTCTATAGAAATAAAATTTTGACTAAAATTTCTATAGAAATAAAATTTTGACTAAATTTTCCATGGAAATAAAATTGTGACACAATTTTCTATAGAAATAAAACGTTGACAAAATTTTCTATAGAAATAAAATTTTGACAAAATTTTCTATAGAAATAAAATTTTGACAAAATTTTCTATAGAAATAAAATTGTGACAAAGTTTTCTATAGAAATAAAATTTTGACAAAAATTTCCATAGAAATAAACTTTTGACAAAATTTCCAATAAAAATAAAATTTTGACAAAATGTTCTATAGAAATAAAATTGTGACAAAATTTTCTATAGAAATAAAATTTTGACAAAAATTTCCATAGAAATAAACTTTTGACAAAATTTTCGGTAGAAATAAAATTTTGAGATCATTTTCTATAGAATTATAAAATTTTGACAAAATATTCTATAGATATAAAATTTTGACAAAATTTTCGATAGAAATTAAATTGTGACAAAATTTTCTATAAAAATAAAATTTTGACTAAATTTTCTATAGAAATAAAAACGGTCCTAGATTTAAAGCCAGATATGTAGCTAAAAATGTCCTTATTTTAAAGAAGCCGCATCTTTGTCTCGGAATCAATATCAAAGTCCTTAAAGGAAAGTCAAAATCTTTGGATCCCAGCAAACTTTTTTTTGAGAGGAAGAGCTGCATGAAAATCTAAATTTGAAATTTCAGTAAATTTGACTAAGAGTATTATGACCAAATTTGATAAAATCGAGCGATGCATATGTTATATGTGGGAGCTATATCTAAATCTGAACCGATTTGGATGATATTTTGCAGGTTTGTTTGATAACACAGAAGGTTACGTCGTGCTAAATTTGAGTAAGATCGGTTAATAAATAGGGCGATTGTAACCCAATTTTATAAAATCGGGCAATGGATATACATGGGAGCTATATCTTAATCTGAACCGATTTCCATAATTTTCCGTACATATAGTTAGTACTATAGAACATTTTTGTAAGCCAAGTTTGAGTAAGATCGATTGATAAATAAGAGTTTTATGGCCAAATTTAGCAAAATCGGGCGATATATGTATATGGGAGCTACATCTAAATCTGAACCGATTTCGATGAAATTTCGCAGACTTGAAGGGTGATGAGAAAGATTGAGTTGTGTAACATTTGAGTAAAATCGGTTGATAAATAAGAGTTTTATGGTCAAATTTGGCAAAATCGGGCGATATATGTATATGGGAGCTATATCTAAATTTGAATCGATTACGATGAAATTTCGCAGGCTTGAAGGGTGATGAACAACGATTGATTTGTGTCAAATTTGATGACGTTCGGTTTGTAAAAACGAGCAACGTGATCCCATTTGCCGAAATCGGGCGATGCATGTATATAACATATATGGGAGCTATATCTACATTTGATCCGATTTCCCCAATAGCGTTCGTCCTTGTGCCCAAAAAATCACCCTGTACCAAATTTCGTCAAAATCGTTTAATAATTGCGGCTGGAATACTGCGAACAAGAACAAGTATATACGGCCGTAAGTTCGGCCAGGCCAAAGCTTATGTACCCTCCACCATGGATTGCGTGGAAACTTCTACTGAAGACTGTCATCCACAATCAAATTACTTGGGTTGCGGTAACACTTGCCAAGGTATCTTAAAACTTCCTAACTCCGTAATATATACCACATAGTTCATACGTGGTATATATTAAACTAAAAAGGCCGATTAAATACGTATATAATTAAGTTTAAAGTTTCTATAGAAATAAAATTTGGAAAAAATTTTCTATGTATAAAATTTTGACAAAATTTTCTATAGAAATAAAATTTTGACAAAATTTTCTATAGAAATAACATTTTGACAATGTTTTCTATAAAAATAAAATTTTGGTAGATTATTTTTGGCTCGAGTGGCAACCATGATTATGAACCGATATGAACCAGTTTTTGTGTGATTGGGGATCGGCTATATATAACTATAGACTGATACGGATCAATTTTGACATGGTTATTAGAGACAATATACTAACACCACGTACCAAATTTCATCCGGATCGGATGAATTTTACTCCTCCAAGAGGTTCCGGAGATCAAATCTGGGGAACGGTTTATATGGGGGCTATATATAATTATGGACCGATATGGACCAAATTTTGCATGGTCATTAGAGAATATATACAAACACCATGTACCAAATTTCAGCCGGATCGGATGAAATTTGCTTCTCTTAGAGGCTCCGCAAGCCAATTCGGGGGATCGGTTTATATGGGGGCTATATATAATTATGGACCGATATGGACCATGTACCAAATTTCAACCGGATCGGATGAAATTTGGTTCTCTTAGAAGCTCCGCAAGTCAAATGGGGGGGGGTCGGTTTATATGGGGGCTATATGTAATTATGGACCGATATGGACCAATTTCTGCATGGTTGTTAGAGACCATATACTAACACCATGTACCAAATTTCAGCCGGATCGGATGAAATTTGCTTCTCTTAGTGCAATCGCAAGTCAAATTTGGGGGTCCGTTTATTTGGGGGCTATACGTAAAAGTAGACCGATATGGACCAATTTTTGCATGGTTGTTAGAGACCATATACTATATAATTATGGACCGATGTGGACCAATTTTTGCATGGTTGTTAGAGACCATATACTAACACTATGTACCAAATTTCAGCCGGGTCGGATGAAATTTGGTTCTCTTAGAGGCTCCGCAAGTCAAATGGGGGGATCGGTTTATATTGGGGCTATATGTAATTATGGACCGATATGGACCAATTTCTGCATGGTTGTTAGAGACCCTATACTAACACCATGTACCAAATTTCAGCCGGATCGGATGAAATTTGCTTCTCTTAGTGCAATCGCAAGCCAAATTTGGGGGTCTGTTTATATGGGGGCTATACGTAAAAGTAGACCGATATGGACCAATTTTTGCATGGTTGTTAGAGACCATATACTTACACCATGTACCAAATTTCAACCGGATCGGATGAAATTTGCTTCTCTTAGAGCAATCGCAAACCAAATTTGGGGGTCCGTTTATATGGGGGCTATACGTAAAAGTGGACCGATATGGCCCATTTGCAATACCATCCGACCTACATCAATAACAACTACTTGTGCCAAGTTTCAAGTCGATAGCTTGTTTCGTTCGGAAGTTAGTTAGTGATTTCAACAGACGGACGGACGCACGGACGGACATGCTCAGATCGACTCAGAATTTCACCACGACCCAGAATATATATACTTTATGGGGTCTTAGAGCAATATTTCGATGTGTTACAAACGGAATGACAAAGTTAATATACCCCCTTCCTATGGTGGAGGGTATAAAAACATGGACAGACGGACGGGCAGACACCAAGCGCTGGATCGACTCAGGAGGTGATTCTGAGTCAATCGGTAACCAATATTTTTGGTAAGCACAGTTTTTGGCAGATCAGTGGTATTATACCCTGACCACTATGTGGTATAGGGCATAAAAAGCCCCTCTTTATTTGAATGAATATAAACGCAGTAAAAATGTTATGATCACACAGTAAATTTTTGTGTCATTGACATCAAGCATCTCTCATCACCAAACGACAAGCTTTAACATAATTGCAGTATTCTTTCTTGCCCCTGGTAATGAATAATAAAATCGAAAAATATGTAATGATTATTCGTTTGATAAATGTATGTGTGATATATCACCACATACATTATCAGAAATAAATTTAATTTTCACCATTTAATGACTGGTTGTTGTTTGTATTTTTTTTTTTTTTTTTTGCTTTGCCAATGGGATTAAAATAAGCCTTCGACAAAGTGCAAATTACAATAATGCAACCGCAAATGAATTGTTAACGAACCAATCATGTGGAAATTTTAATTTCCATATTCATTTATGGCTTGTAATGTGTGTATGAATTGAATGAGAAATCCCATTGATGCGAACATTACATGAATTGGGAAAGACATTGGAATTCATTCTACATAATTACAATCAATAATTATGAATTAGTTATTTAGCACCTATTGTTGTCATAGTAATCCTATGGAAATAAATAACTATGAAATTTACGATTTCGATTCATGAATGTACCAATCATAAATGTCAGATATTCAAGATTCTTCAGATCATTAGCCAGCATAGGGCCAAATGTGTAGCCTTAAAGTTTACCCAAAGAAAGAGGCCACACTCGAAGAATGAATACGATCAACTCCTAGAGCAAAATGTTATTTTTGACGTTGAACACTTGACATGTTTTTCGCACTCATGTTATTTTCTCTGACATTATGTATCTGATTTCAACGACCATTTTATGTTTGGCGAGAAAACTGCATTCGTCCATGTTCCATCCAAAAATAACATTTCACTTTAGTAGATGATCCCATTCCTTCCCTGCGTGTATCGACATTCTAATCCCAGAAAATTGGTGTTGAACCCTCAGTGTCACGGTTCTTCCTAAGCATAGACACTAAACTAAATTTTGTAATCGTCTCAAATATCATGTACTGCAAGAACGTTATGAACAGAAAGAACCCGATCTTAAATCCAGTATTGTCTCGAAGGCTCTGGTCTGGACGTGGTCTTCATCGGTGTTGCAGTTATTTCCCTCTGTGTGGTCTCATTCTCCCAGGATCATCTTACTGGCGTCAGAATGTCACACTCGGCAGCTCATGTATACGATAGTGTTGACAATTTTGATTACTTTTGACTACTCGTTACTTTTGAATTGAGTACTCGTTACATTTATAAAAAAAAAAATTAAAACAAGCATATACGGCCGTAAGTTCAGCCAGGCCGAAGCTTGTGTATCCTCCACCATGGATTGAGTAGAAACTTCTACTAAAGACTGTCATCCACAATCGAATTACTTGGATTGCAATAACACTTGCCGATGGCAAGGTATCTTAAAACTTCCTAACACCGTAATATATATCACATAGTCCATACGTGGTATATATTAAACTATATAATTAAGTTTGACAAAATTTTCTATAGAAATAAAATTTTGACAAAAGTTTCTATAGAAATAAAATTTTGACAAAATAAAATTTTGTGATTGGGGATCAGCTATATATAACTATATAGAAACTAGAAATAAAAGTTTGACAAAATAAAATTTTAACAAAATTTTCTATAGAAATAAAATTTTGACCAAATTTTCTATAGAAATAACATTTTCACAAAATTTTCTATAGAAATCAAATTTTTACAAAATTTTCTATAGAAATAACATTTTCACAAAATTTTCTATAGAAATAAAATTTTTACAAAATTTTCTATAAAATAAAATTTTGACAAAATTTTCAATAGAAATAAAATTTTGACAAAATTTTCTATAGAATTAAAATTTTAACAAAATTTTCTATAGAAATAAAATTTTAACAAAATTTTCTATAGAAATAAAATTTTGACCAAATTTTCCATAGAAATAACATTTTGACAAAATTTTCTATAGAAATAAAATTTTGACCAAATTTTCCATAGAAATAACATTTTGACAAAATTTTCTATAGAAATAAATTTTTTACAAAATTTTCTATAGAAAAAAAATTTGACAAAATTTTTAATAGAAATAAAATTTTGACAACATTTTCTATAGAATTAAAATTTAGAAAAAAGTTAAAAATTTAGCAAAAAGTATAAAATTTGACAAAATTTTCTATAGAAATAAAATGTTGAGACATTTCTATAGAAATAAAATTTTGACAAAATTTTCTATAGAAATAACATTTTGACAAAATTTTCTATAGTAATCAAATTTTGCAGATTATTTTTGGCTCGAGTGGCAACCATGATTATGAACTGATATTGACCAATTTTTGTGTGATTGGGGATCAGCTATATATAACTATAGACCGATATTGACCAATTTTGGCATGGTTATTAGCGGCCATATACTAACACCACGTACCAAATTTATACCGGATCGGATGAATTTTGCTCCTCTAAGAGGCTCCGAAGTTTAAATATGGGGATCGGTTTATATGGGAGCTATATATAATTATTGACCGATATGGTCCAATTTGTGCATGGTTGTTAGAGACCATATACTAACACCACATTCCAAATTTCAACCGAATCGGATGAATTTTGCTCCTGCAAGAGGCTCCGGAGGACAAATATGGGGATCGATTTATATGGGGGCTGTATATAATTATGGACCGATATGGATCAATTCTTGCGTGTTTTTATAGACCACATTCTAACACCACGTTCCAAATTTCAACCGGATCGGATGAATTTTGCTGCTGCAAGAGGCTCCGGAAGTCAAATCTGGGGTTCGGTTTATATGGGGGCTTTATATAATTATGGACCGATATGGACCAAGTTTGGCATGGTTATTAGCGGTCATATACTAACACCACGTTACAAATTTCAACCGGATCGGATGAATTTTGCTCCTCCAAGAAGCTCCGGAGATCAAATCTGGGGAACCGTTTATATGGGGGCTATTAATAATTATGGACCGATATGGATCAATTCTCGCGTGTTTGTTAGAGACCATATATTACCACCACGTACCAAATTTCACCCGAATCGGATGAATGTTGTTCCTCCAAGAGGCTCCGGAGATCAAATCTGGGGAACGGTTTATATGGGGGCTATACGTAAAAGTGGACCGATATGGCCCATTTGCTTAGGTCAACTCAGAATTTCACCACGACCCAGAATATATATACTTTATGGGGTCTTAGAGCATGATGTGTTACAAACGGAATGACCTTCCACCCCATCCTATGGTGGAAGGTATAAAAAGACATTGTGGGCAATTTTTATACCCTGTGCCACACTGTGAAACAGGGTATTATAAGTTAGTGCATATGTTTGGAATACCCAGAAGGAGACGAGATAGACACATGGTGTCTTTGGCAATAATGCTCAGGGTGGGTCCCTGAGTCGATCTAGCCATGTCCGTCTGTCTGTGAACACATTTTTGTGATCAAAGTTTGGGTCACAGTTTTAGTCCAATCGACTTCAAATTTGGCACAAGTTTCTATTTTGGGTCAGAATAGAACCCTATTGATTTTTGAAGAAATCGGTTCAGATTTAGATATAGGTCCCAAATATATCTTTCGCCCGATATGGACTCATATGGCCCCAGAAGCCAGAGTTTTACCCTAATTTGCTTGAAATTTTGCACCAGGAGAACAATAAGTACTATAGTCATATGTTCCAAATTTGATTGAAATCGGTTCAGATTGAGATATAGCTCTCATATACATCTTTCGCCCGATATAGATTTATATGGCTCAGAAGCCAGATTTTGGAAGAAATCGGTTCAGATTTAGATATAGCTCCCATATATATCTTTCGCCCGATATGGACTTATATGGCCCCAGAAGCCAGTTTTACCCTAATTTGCTTGAAATTTTGCACCAGGAGAAAAATAAGTACTATAGTAAGGTGTTCCAAATTTTATTGAAATCGGTTCAGATTGAGATATAGCTCTCATATACATCTTTCGCCCGATATAGATTTATATGGCCCCAGAAGCCAGAGTTTTAGCCCAATTTAGTTGAAATTTTGCACTAGGAGTACAATTAGTAGTGTAGTCAAGTGTGCTAAATTTTATTGAAATCGGTTCAGATTTAGATATAGCTCCCATATATACGAGTATTTTGCACTTCCTCGCCATTCATGTTCACCAGACTATCAATGGTCTTGTTGGTCTTGTTACCTTTTTGAAGTCCACAGCTCTTCAGCACAATGGCGAACATATGTAGGCTTTCTCAGTGCTCTCTTTATTTCATCGGACACTGCTACCGTCTTGCTCAAAAATAGCTGATAATAATTAATTTGCAATTTTTTGCAATTTCTTTATTTTAAAGAAATTTGTCCTTTCCATTGTGTAAATTTTGTGTCGTAAAATTTAGAACACACAATCGTTCATATCACGTCACGAATTTTTCTGTGTTCCATCTGGGATCTCAGGATAATATTGAGATGCATTGGAAATTCTCTGCTAATTCTATTCAATGCAAGCGGGTATCAAAATAATTTAAAAACTTCCTTCCGCATAGAGATAGATTTCGCTAGCAAAGAGTATCCCATCTAAACTCTTGCCTGACATAAGGAAAAACCATAAAAATTAAATAAAATGAAATTGCATTATTACATCATGGTATAGTAGTCGCCTGATTGTCTTTGTTTTTCTAGTCATAAACTGTAAAGTAAGGCAAATGAAGTGCAACAGACGGACGGACGGACAAAATGATGGATAAATGGATAGACCCATAGCCTTGGTATGTGATGATGACAATGCGTTGCACTTTAATTAAAAAGGGCGCAACGCTATTTTATTCTGTTCTGTTTTGCAGTCAATCCACTTGGGTTTTTGGTTGGCTCCTTTACTGTCCTCCTCAAGTAGATGGTAAGGCCTCCCCCAAAGTGTAGTAGTGAATGGTTGTAAAGCATCTGTAAATTGCTATCGAAGAAGAATGACCAAGCTGACAGACATTATAAAGTAAGCGTAGCAAGTGCTTGAATTACTACTGAAGTAGAGCTTCAATTAAAACACTGGGCGTAGTTATCTGTAAGGCTCTTAAACGACACTTGTTTGTATGTATCTGATGGATGAAATGCAGGCAAACAGAATTATCATTTTTTTCATTTTTTAGCATGTACTCCCAAAAGACTATGACCATAACAAGAGTAATCAACCCTTTGGTTAACATAAACAGATATAATCAGAACAGGCAGAGATAAAAAGAAAACAGTGGATGATTATGGGCACAGTTGCCAATTGTGTCAAATATATAACCTATCAAAAATTTATGAAAATTTTACCAAAAATCTACTGCTATAGAAAATTTCGTAAAATTTTTATTTCTATAGAAAATTTTGTCAAAATTTTATTTCTATAGATTTTTTTTTTCAAAATTTTATTTCTATAGAATATTTTTCAAAATTTTATTTCTATAGAAAATTTTGTCAAAATTTTATTTCTATAAAAAATTTTGTCAAAATTTTATTTCTATAGAAAATTTTTCAAAATTTTATTTTTATAGACAACTTTTTCTAAATTGCATTTCTATAGAAAATTTTTATTTCTAAAGAAATTTTTGTCAAAATTTTATTTCTATAGAAAATTTTTCAAAATTTTATTTCTATAGAAAATTGTGTCAAAATTTTATTTCTATAGAAAATTTTTTTTTAAATTCTTTTTTTTATAGAAAATTGTTTAAATTTTATTTCTATAGAATATTTTGTTTAGATCTAGAGAAAATTTTATATTTTTCTATTGAAATAAAATTTTATTTATTTCTATTGAAATATTTGTCAACATTTTATTTCTATAAAATATATGTCAAAATTTTATTTCTATAAAAAATTATGTCAAATTTTTCTTCCTATAGAAACTTTTGTCAAAATTATATTTCTACAGCAAATTTTGTCAAAATTTTATTTCTATAGCAAATTTTGTCAAAATTTTATTTCTATAGCAAATTTTGTCAAAATTTTATTTCTATAGAAAATTTTGTCAAAATTTTATCTCTACAGAAAATGTTTGTCAAAATTTTATTTCTATAAAATATTTTGTCAATTTTATTTCTATAGAATTTTTTTTTTCACAATTCTATTTCTATAGAAAAGTTTGTCAACATTTTATTTTTATGGAAAAACTTGTTTAAATTTTATTTCTATAGACTATTTTGTCAAAATATTAGTTCTATAAAAAATTTTGTCAAAACTTTATTTCTATAGAAAATTTTGTAAAAATTTTACTGCTCTAGAAAATTTTGATAAAATGTTATTTCTCTAGAAAATTTTGTCAATATTTTATTTACATGGAGATCGTTATTTAAATTTTATTTTTATAGAATACTTTCTTTAGTTCTGTAGAAAATTTTGTCAATTTTGTGAATATTGAAAATGTTGTAAAATGTTTATTTCTATAGAACGTTTTGTCAAAATTTTATGTCTGTTTTTTTTTATTTCAGCTTAAAACCATACATTGACTAAACTACAAGTGTAACTTAACCAACAGAGGAAAAGAATGTTTGTCAAATTTATTTGGGCAAAGCCCTATAGACTGCAAGACGGTCGGATGGACGCACGTTCCGGAATTATCACATTCCTCATCAGCATCCTCTACTTGCAGCAAAACTATCAACCAGTTATCAGAATAAATTCAGGCAGTTCATGAAATAAAAAAAAACAACAACAATGCTTAAAGAACAAAACCAACAATAACAAAACAAACAAAAAATTACTTCTATAAAATATATTGTCGAAATTTTAGTTCTATAAAAATTTGTGTAAAAATGTTATTTCTCTAGAAAATATTTAAATATTTTATTTCTATAGAAATTTTTGTCAAAATTTTATTTCTCTAGAAAATTTTTGTCAAAATTTTATTTCTACAGAAAATTTCGGCAAAATTTTATTTCTATATAAAATTTTTGTCAAAATTTTATTTCTATAGAAAATTTTGTCAAAATTTTATTTCTATACAAAATTTTGTCAAAATTTTAGTTCTATAGAAAATTTTGTAAAAATTTTATTTCCATAAAAAAGTTTGTCAACATTTAATTTTTATGAAAAAACTTGTTAAAATGTTATTTCTGTAGAATATTTTGTCAAAATTTTATTTCTATAAAAAATGTTGTCAAAATTTTATTTCTATAGAAAATTTTTTCAAAATTTTATTTCTCTATAAAATTTTTTCAAAATTCTATTTCCATGGAAATTGTTATTTAAATTTTATTTTTATAGAATATTTTGTTTAGTTCTATAGAAAATGTTGTAAAAATTGTATTTCTATAGAAAATTTTGTCAATTTTGTGAATATGGAAAATTTTGTAAGATGTTTATTTATATAGAGAATATTTTGTCAAAAATTTATTTCTATAAAATATTTTGTAAAAATGTTAGTTCTATAAAAATTTTTGTCAAAATTTTATTTCTCTAGAAAATTTTGTCAAAATATTTCTATAGAAAATTTTGTCAAAATTTTATTTCTTCAGAAAATTTCGGCAAAATTTTATTTCTATAGAAAATTTTGTCAAAATATTTCTATAGAAAATTTTGTCAACATTTTATTTCTATAGAAAAATTTTGTCAAGGTCTTGTTTCTATAGAAAATTTCGTTGATATTTTATTTATATACAAAAATTTTGTCAAAATTTTATTTCTATAGAAAATATTTTCAAAATTTTATTTCTATAGAACATTTTTTGTCAAAATGTTATTTCTATATAAAATTCTGTCAAAATTTAATTTTTATAGAAATTTTTATCAATTTTTTTTTCTATAAAAGACTTTGTCAAAATCTTATTTCTATCGAAAATTTTGTCAAAATTTTATTTCTACAGAAAATTTCAGCAAAATTTTATTTCTATATAAAAGTTTTTTCAAAATTTTATTTCTATATAAAATTTTTGTCAAAATTTTATTTTTATAGAAAATTTTGTCAACATTTTATTTCTATAGAAAAATTTTGTCAAAATCTTATTTCTATAGAAAATTGCGTTGATATTTTTTGTCAGCATTTTATTTCTATAGAAGATTTTGTCAACATTTTATTTCTATAGAAAAATTTTGTCAAAATCTTGTTTCCATAGAAAATTTCGTTGATATTTTATTTCTATACAAAAATGTTGTCAAAATTTTATTTCTATAGAAAATGTTGTCAACATTTTATTTCTATAGAAAATTGTTTAAATTTTATTTCTAAAGAATATTTTGTTTAGTTCTAGAGAATATTTTGTTAACATTTTATTTCTATTGAAAATTTTGTAAAATTTTTATTTCTATAGAAAATTTTGTCACAATTTTATTTCTATAGAAAATTTTGTAACATTTTATTTCTATAAAATATTTTGTCAAAATTTTGGTTCTATAAAAATTTTTGGCAAAAATTTTTTTTCTATAGAAAATTATGTCAAATTTTTCTTCCTTTAGAAAATTTTGTCAAAATTTTATTTCTATACCAAATTTTATCAACATTTTATTTCTATATAAAATATAGTCAAAATTTTATTTCTACACAAAATTTTGTTAAAATTTTAGTTCTATAGAAAATTTTTTAAAAATTTTATTTCTATAAAAAAGTTTGTCAACATTTAATTTTTATGGAAAAACTTGTTAAAATGTTATTTCTATAGAATATTTTGTCAAAATGTTATTTCTATAAAAAATGTTGTCAAAATTTTATTTCTATAGAAAATTTTGTCAAAATTTTATTTCTCTAGAAAATTTAGTCAAAATTCTATTTCCATGGAAATTGTTATTTAAACTTTATTTTTATAGAACATTTTGTTTAGTTCTATAGAAAATTTTGTCAATTTTGTGAATATGGAAAATTTTGTAAAATATAGAACATTTTGTCAAAATTTTATGTCTATAGAAAATTTTGTCAACATTTTATTTCTATAGAAAAATTTTGTCAAAATTTTATTTCTTTAGAAAATTTTGTCAAAATTTTATTTCCATGGAAATTGTTATTTAAATTTCAAAATTTTTAGTTCTATAAAAATGTTTGTCAAAATTTTATTTCTCTAGAAAATTTTTGTCAAAATTTTATATCTATAAAAAATTTTTAAAAATTTTATTTCTTTAGAAAATTTGGTCAAAATTTTATTTCTATAGAAAATTTTATTTCTACAGAAACTTTGGGCAAAATTTTATTTCTATATAAAATTTTTGTCAAAATTTTATTTCTATATAAATTTTTTGTCAAAATCTTGTTTCTATAGATAATTTCGTTGATATTTTATTTCTAGACAAAAATTTTTTCAAATATTTATTTCCATCGAAAATATTGTCAAAATTTTATTTCTATAGAAAAGTTTGTCAAAATTTTATTTCTATAGAAAATTTTGTCTAAATATTATTTCTGTAGATAATTTTGTCAAAATTTTATTTCTATGGAAAATTTTGTCAAAATTTTATTTGTATGGAAAATTTTGTTTACATTTTATTTCTATGGAAAATTTTGTTTAAATTTTATTTCTGTAGAAAATTTTGCCAAAATTTTATTTCTTCATGAAATTTTGTCAAAATTTTATTTGTATAGAAAGTTTTTGTCAAAATTTTTATTTCTATAGAAAGTTTTGTTACAATTTTATGTCTGTAGACATAAAAAAAAATTGTCCAAATTTTCTATAGAAATACAATTTTCTATAGAACTAAAATTTTGACCAAATATTCTATAGAAATAAAATTTTTACAAAATTTTCTATAAATAAAAATTTTACAAAATTTCTATACAATTACAATTTTGACAAAATTTTCTGTAGAAATAAAATCTTGACAAAATTTTCTATGGAAATAAAATTTTGACAAAATTTTCTAAAGAAAGTTTTGTTACAATTTTATATCTGTAGACATAAAAAAAAATTGTCCAAATTTTCTATAGAAATACAATTTTCTATAGAACTAAAATTTTGACCAAATATTCTATAGAAATAAAATTTTTACAAAATTTTCTATAAATAAAAATTTTACAAAATTTCTATACAATTACAATTTTGACAAAATTTTCTTTATAAATAAAATCTTGAAAAAATTTTCTATGGAAATAAAATTTTGACAAAATTTTCTATAGAAATAAAATCTTGACAAAACTTTCTATTGAAATAAAATGTTGACAAAATTGTCTATACAAATAAAATTTGGCAAAATTTTCTATAAATTCAATATTTCTTAAGTTTTATTTTCATGTTGAATTGCCTCTCGTTTAATCTTAACCCACTGTGCATTATGAGAATATAATCTATGATCTACCCTTTGGGTAATTTTCGTTGAGATAGTTTGTAGTCATTAAAAAAACTTTCTGGGTCATCATTTTCATCCGCATTCGGTGATGGTTGGGCATTGGCTTCAAATTTAATTGTTGATTTTAATTTTTTTTTGTTGTAATTTTTTCCATTGCATACTATGAAAAAAATGTATATACAAAAATACTTTTCATTCCCTATCGATGGATTTTAAAACAAAAATTTAAAAAAAAAAATCAACATTTAAAATATATATACTCACACACACCGAAAAAGTAATACCAAAATAAACAAATCATTGAGCACAAGAATTAAAGCAAAAGCTTACATTGCATTCATTGATTGAAATTTTAAGTTGGACACTTTTTTTATGGGTTTATGTGTCATTGAAAGCCCATTAAAAAAAAAAAAAAACAAAAACAACCAGAAATTGAAAATGGAATTTACATGGAACGAACAAACATGCAAACAAATCGATTCATGCACCAACTCCATTATCAACATTGGCCACACTACTATCACCACACCCAAACGATTCGGATTTAAATCTTTTAAAAATTTTCCCAAAAAAAAACTAAAAACCTTCAACACACATGAACACTTCCATTGCTCCCCTCCCAAAATATAGTGATCAGACGGGTGTAGTCGTCGTCGTTGTAATTTTTTTGTAAATAACACACCCAACTAGTGATAAATATAAATTGTTTTATATAAAATTGTTGTTGGAAATTAATTAAAACAAATCAATCAACTTGGCTATGATGTTGGCCAAGGGTCAATGATGGGTTCGTAGACAAATTTTCTAAGTATGGGAACTAAAAATTATATTCTTTTAGATATAATTTTTACTGCATAAATCACTATGTGGTGTAGGTAGTATATTAGCCTTGATCATTGTGAAACTATGCCTACCAGTGTTCCCATATATCGCATAATTTACATATACACAGAATAGAATTGTTTTTGATTCGATTACGAAATTAATTAGTGCAATTAATTTTTTCATTGGAATTGCTTCAATCACGAACATGATAGTATCAATCACAGAATAATTTGAAAATTAAAAATATAGTTTATTAAAAATTACTTTTTATTTGAGCGCCTGTGCAAAATTTCAGAACGATGGCTGAGAACAATTGCCAGACAGACGGACATAGCTATTTCGCCTTAGAATTTCTCCCTGACTGACAAACTTATTATATCCCCATCACCATTCTATGGTGGTGGGTATAAAAATGGTTCTTATATATTCGGAAGGGTTATGACGAACACTGGATAATTTAAGTATTCGTCATTTCTCTCAGGCTCAGCAGTGGAATATCAGCATCTTCGACATCTACTGTTCTCTCTTTTCACACTTCGAGTGGAAAGTTCTTAAGCAACCATTGTACGCTAAGGATATTGCACTATACCGACTATCACCTTTGTTGCTCTCCGTAAAACCGACTGTGTGTGTTACCTTCCAAGGTATAGAGGACCTTAAGATCTGGCCATTAGCGTAGCTAGACAATTTTCCTAGGGGGGGCTATAGCCCCCCTAGCTAAAACTTTATAGACTGAACTTATAGGTTCAACTAATGTTTTATTTCATAAAATTGAATAAACAACAAGAGAGTAAAGTCAAAAGTCGGGCGGGGCCGACTATATTATACCCTTCACCCCTATCTAGGCCAAAATTTGTGTTACCATCTCAACTACTTCACATTTGCTGGAAGCTATATAAAGGAGACAATTTTTTTACTTTTACAAAATCTCTAGAATTAAAATTTAAATCGGCTAACGCTATCCAGTTAATTGGAGGAAACTTCCATTGAAAATGGGTCTAAAATGTGTAACAGTCTACCATATTTCCCCAACTCTTGTGTACGTATATATGGGAGCTATATATAATCTGAACCAATTTTGACTAAATTTGACATGTATAGTTAGAATAATAATTCTGCTAACTATGCGAAATTTCACGTAAATGGGAGTATAACTTTGCCCCCCCCCCCCCCTGGTCATATGAGTGCAAAACGGACGGAAGATATATATGGGAGCCATATCTAAATCGGAACCGATTTCAACCAAATTTGGCACAATTACCGATACTACTAAACGTACTCCTTGTGCGAAATTTGAAGCAAATCACGCAAAACTTTGGATTTTGAGGCCATATAAGTTCAAATCGGACGAAAGATATATATGGAAGCTATATCTAAATCTGAATCGATTTTGACCATATTTGGCACATACAATAGTATCGTTAAAAGTACCGTTTGTGCAAAATTTGAAGTAAGTCAGGGCAAAACTCGGGCTTTTGAGACCATATAAGTCCAAATCGGACGATAGATATATATGTGAGCTATATCTAAATCTGAACCGATTTTAACAAAATTTGACACACTTAACAATACTATTAAATGTACCCCTTGTGCAAAATTTGAAGCAAATCACGGCAAAACTCTGGCTTTTGTGGCCATATAAGTTCAAATCGGACGAAAGATATATATGGGAGCTATATCTAAATTTAAACCGATTTCAATCAAATTTACCAAGCATTGGTAGAATGTCAATTCTACCCTCTGTGCAAAATTTCACGAAGATCGGTAGTAAACTTTGGCTTCTGTGGTCATATGAGTCTAAATCGGACGAAAGATATATGGGAGCTATATCTAAATCTGAACCGATTTGGCTGATATTTTACAGGATTTTCGAGATTCATAAAATATTTGGATGTACGGTATTTCAAGAAAATCGGTTGATAAACACGCTAACTATGACCAAATCGGGGATAAATATATATGGCAGCTATATCTAAATCTGAACCGATTTTTTCCAAAACCAATAGCGATTGTCTCTGTCCCAAGAATCGGCCCTATGCCAAATTTGAGGATGATCGGACTTAAATTGCGAGCTGTACTTTGTGCACAAAATTACATATACAGACAGACGGACGGACAGACAGACAGACAGACAGACGGACATCGCTAAATCGACTCAGAATTTATTTCTAAGCCGATCGGTATACTAAAAGATGGGTCTATGACCACTATTTCTTGGCGTTACATACAAATGCACAAACTTATTATACCCTGTACCACAGTAGTGGTGAAGGGTATAAATAGACATCAAAATAACTCGACAATCAATTTATAATAAAGCAACTAAAAGTATCTTACGGGAAATTGGTGCAAATTGCCACTGACGGACCTATCACAGAACTGGTACCTTTGCTCCAGTTAGTTGCAATTTTCACATTTAGTGAAATAAAATTATCAGAATAACCTTTTGTTCGACATATTTCAAAAGTTTTTTTTTTTCATTTCGGGTTCGATTAGGAGCCCAAATTGAAAGAGATTTCTAAGAATTTGTCCGAGACTGGTTCCTGAGGACCTTTTTATGGGTTGCTCCTGCTAAAGTGTCCCAGGACGTGTCCTTTGGGATGCGTCCAAGACGCGTCCTAAAATGTAAGTTTACTCCGTCAATGACAAACCCATGTTAAAGTGGACGGTCCCTTCCATACGTTTTGATCAGAACTGGGACTGGTCCATACACACCAGGGACTAGTCCTGTACCAGTTCTGTGGTTGATCCATTTCCCGTAGGGTAGTTCCACACTTTTCCCAGCAAAAAATTGGGAGTTGTTCCAAAGGCACAACTTTAAAAGCACTTCCAAGAATGTCTTCACAAAGAAGTTAACTATTTTAACTACACAGGAAGTTTTTTTACTTCATGTTTTATATTTTAATGCGTAATTTTTTGTTTTCTTTTTTCAAATAGTTTAAAAAAAGAGTAAGAATAAATAAAATGGTACAAATTATTCAAATTTTGCCACAAAAATGCTAAATCCATTATAGAAAAATCGATAATATTTGAAAATATTCGAGAGAAAACGTTTCAAACAAGCGTTAGAATGCATTAAAAAAGTATAAAAATTATTTATTTAGGAAAATATCACAAAATTTTTAATTCACATTCAAAACACTGAATTCGGATCACACCTTAAAAAGTGATGCAAATTCATTGCAACGGCTGTTGAAACGGTGGACATTCGTTCTCTGACAAGTTCAATATTACGTTCATCGCTTCTCCGCCAATTTTGTACCACTTCCTGACCCAAAAAGAACATTTTCACTCCTTTTTTTGGCGACGCTTTTTTGCAGCATTACTAAGATATTCATTTATGAAAGAATAGTTTTAATATCAATTACTATTTTTATTCAAATAAATCATAAGTTCAACCACAGCTTTATTTCATAAAATCAGACTTCTACCACAACCCAAGTAATTCGATTGTGCATGAATGTCTTTAGTGGAACTTTGTGCTTAGTACGAGTATATACGTGTTTAATTTTTATAAAAATGTAAAATCGTAAATAGGCTTTCAAATTCTGGGGGGGGGCTAAAATTTTTCTGGTGGGGTCTAAGCCCCCTCCCCAGAGGCCTTCCTACGCTTATGGATCTGGCACAACAACTTCATCAACACCTGACCTACAGATTTTTTGGCAAAGCGACATGAATAATAGCGGTGAACATAATTGATTAATATTTTAATTTATTATATATATTGTGTATTTTTCATACACGGACGAAAAAGACTGTTTTTGAGTGGAACAATTATATGTTTGAAACTCAAAATTTTTAACACAATATTTTTAAGTGCAAGCATATATTGTTTATAAACTAGCATAACATGTTTGGGACATATACCTTAATATGTAAGAACATATTATGTTTGGAACATAAAAATTTTGTAAATATAATATGTTTGGATGCAAACATATATTACTTGAGAAATAGCATATAAGCATATATGTGTTTGGGAGCCACCGTGGTGCAATGGTTAGTATGCCCGCCTTGCATACACAAGGTCGTGGGTTCGATTCCTGCTACGACCGAACATCAAAAAGTTTTTCAGCGGTGGATTATCCCACCACAGTAATGCTGGTGACATTTCTGAGGGTTTCAAAGCTTCTCTAAGTGGTTTCACTGGAATGTGGAACGCCGTTCGGACTCGGCTATAAAAAAGAAGTCCCTTGTCATTGAGCTTAACATGGAAACGGGCAGCACTCAGTGATAAGAGAGAAGTTCACCACTGTGGTATCACAATGGACTGAATAGTCTAAGTGAGCCTGATACATCGGGCCGCAACATAACCTAACCTAACCTATATATGTGTTTAGACAGAGAGACCTAAAGAGTAACTAAAGTAACCAATTGGTGCCTTAAAAATATATCCATACAAAGAAAATTTCATTAAAATATTTTCTACCATTGTATGACTAAGGTGAAACATAATATGTTTGAACAATACAAACAATATTTTGTTTGGACTAATCCTCCTAAAAATATATATGCTTGAAGAAAAAATATCACCAAATTATTTCCAATTAAGAAATTGATTGAAGTTGAAAAAATTTTCCATTAATAAATTAATTGATACAATTAACATTTTAATCAATATAAAAACATTAAGTTAATTACGTCAACGATTAAAAATTTTTAAATTTTTAATAAAAAAAAAAATAATTGATACAATTAACTTTATAATCAACTGGGAAGACTAAGTCATTCAAAAACAAGTATATACGGCCGTAAGTTCCAGGCCAGACCGTTTTTCCGCGATTTCGACCTTCAAACGCTCCAATAACGCCATATAATTCTCACTGTTGACGGATTTTCCCTTCTCAAGATAATCGATAAAAATTATTCCATGCGCATCCCAAAAAACAGAGGCCATTACTTTGCCAGCGGACTTTTGAGTCATTCTACGCTTCGGAGACGGTCGCTGTCCACTCAGCCGACTGTCGATTGGACTCAGGCGTGTAGTGATGGAGCCATGTTTCATAAATTGTCACATATCGACGGAAAAACTCGGGTGTATTACGAGTTAACAGCTGCAAACACCGCTCAGAATCATCAACACGCGGCACCCATTTTGCACAGAGCTCTCGCATATCCAAATATTGATGAATGATATGACCAACACGTTCCTTTGATATCTTAAAGGCCTCTGCTATCTCGATCAACTTCATTTTACGGTCATTCGAAATCATTTTGTGGATTTGTTTGATGTTTTCTTCGGCAACCACCTCTTTCGGGCGTCCACTGCGTTCACCGTCCTCCGTGCTCATTTCACCACACTTGAATTTTGCATACCAATCAATTATTGTTGATTTCCCTGGGGTAGAGTCCGGAAACTCATTATCAAGCCAAGTTTTTGCTTCCACCGTATTTTTTCCCTTCAGAAAACAGTAGTTTATCAAAACACGAAATTCCTTTTTATCCATTTTTTTTCACAATAACAAAAGTTGCTTCACAAAAGACGCTCTATCTCACAAACTAATTGACTTACAGATGTCAAATTTTGACACGAATCATTTGAAGGTTGGTACTATATAAAAATAATATGCATTTAATACTAGCGACGCCATCTATGTGTTAGACCGGGGACTTTTCAGCCAACCTGTTACTAGCACAATGTACCAAATTTCAACTCGGATGAAATTTGCTCCTCCAAGATGCTCCAAAACCAAATCTCGGGATCGGTTTATATGGGGGCTATATATGATTATGGACTGATATGGACCACTTTTGGCATGGTTGTTAAATATCACATAGTACCACCACGTACCAAATTTCAACCAGATCGGATGCATTTTGCTTCTCCAAAAGGCAGAAGAGGTCAAATCTGGGGATCGGTTTATATGGGGGCTATATATAATTATGGACTGATATGAACCAATTCATGCATGGTTGGTGGATACCATATACTAACATCACGTACCAAATTTCAACCGTATCGGATGAATTTTGCTCTTCCAAAAGGCAGAGGTGGTCAAATCTGGGGATCGGTTTCTATGGGGGCTATATATAATTATGGACTGATATGAACCAATGCCTGCATGATTGGTGGATACCATATACTAACATCACGTACCAAATTTCAACCGTATCGGATGAATTCTGTGCTTCCAAGGGGCTTCGGAGGTCAAATCTGAGGATCGGTTTATATGGAGCCTATATATAATTATTGACCGATTTAGGCCAATTTTTGCATGGGTGTTTGAGGCCATATATTAACACCACGTACCCAATATCAACTGAATCAGATGAATTTTGGTCTTCCAAGAGGCTCCGGAGGTCAAATTTGCTGATCGGTTTATATGGGGGCTATATATAATTATAGACCGATGTCGACCAATTTTTGCATGGTCATTAGATACCATATACTAACACCATATACCAAATTTCAGCCGGATCGGATGCAATTTGCTTCTCTTAGAGGCTCCGCAAGCTAAATCGGGGAATGGGTTTATATGGGGGCTATATATAATTATGGACCGATTTCGACCAATTTTTTCATAGTCATTAGATACCATATACTAACACCATATACCAAGTTTCAGCCGGATTGGACGCAATTTGCTTCTCTTAGAGACTCCGCAAGCCAAATCGGGGTATCGGTTTATATGGGGGCTATATATAATTATGGACCGATGTGGACCAATTTTTGCATGGTTATTAGAGACCATATACTAACACCATGCACCCTATTTCAACCAGATCGGATGAAATTTGCTTTTCTTAGAGGCTCCGCAAGCCAAATCGGGGGATCGGTTCATATGGGGACTATATGTAATTATGGACCGATGTGGACCAATTTTTTCATGGTTGTTAGAAACAATATTTTAACACCATGCACCAAATTTCAACCAGATCGGATGAATTTTGCTTCTCTTAGATGCTCCACAAGCCACATCGGGGGATCGGTTTATATGGGGGCTATATGTAATTATGGACCGATGTGGACCAATTTTTGCATGGTTATTAGAGACCATATACCAACACCATTTACACAATTTCAGCCGGATCGGATGAATGTTGCTTCTCTTAGAGCAATCGCAAGCCAAATTTGGGGGTCCGTTTATATAGGGGCTATACGTAAAAGTGGACCGATATAGCCCATTTGCAATACCAGCCGACCTACATCAATAACAACTACTTGTGCCAAGTTTCAAGTCGATAGCTCGTTTCATTCGGAAGTTAGCGTGATTTCAACAGACGGACGAACGGACACGCTCAGATCGACTCAGAATTTCACCACGACCTAGAATATATATACTTTATGGCGTCTTAGTGCAATATTTCGATGTGTCCTATGGTGGAGGGTATAAAAAGCGATGGATTTTGTTTTTAATTTTATATTATTTTTTATTATTTTTTTTTCCAAACCATATTTTTTTAATCAAACTAACAACACTAAGAGGGGTTTTAGACGATGCAATTACAGAATACAAATAAAGCAAATGAACAAGAGTACAAACGACAGTGAAGAGAAATGTCAAAAATTGCAAGAGGAACGGAAAACGTGAAATTTTTTCTACCCCCTTTGCTTCTCTACACCGTTTGCCTACAAACAACAGTTGCATGCAATTATTGCACGAAGAAATTGCATCGTGTAAAAGGCCTCCAAGTCAGCTAAGGATGTAATTGAAAATAGTTAGGTTTTTAAAAATTAATTTAAAAATCAATTAAATTTTTAATCGAATCTATTAAAAAATTAATTGAAATGATCAAATCTATTCATTTTTTAAAGGAATATTTTTTTGATGCCCAATTAAAACTGTGATTGGTACTATCATTTTCGTGATTGAAGACATTTCAATTAAAAAATTAATTCGATCAATTAATTTCGTAATTGAAACATACATTTTTCATTTTGTGTGTACAGAAGCGATTTTTTAGGGTGTATAAAACGCCGTGTCTCTATGAACTTATAGGGAGCCACCATGGTGCAGTGGTTAGCATGCCCACCTTGCATACACAGGATCATGGGTTCAATCCCAGTTTCGAGCAAACATGACTATACTACTAATTGTACTCCTTGTGCAAAATTTCAAGCTAATCGGGATAAAACTCTGGCTACTGTTTTTCAGCGGTGGACTATCTCCTCTCAGTAATGCTGGTGACATTTCTGAGTGTTTCAAAACATTTTTTTCATCGCAATTTGGAACGCCGTTCGGACTCGGCTATAAAAAGGAAGGTCATTGAGCTAAACATGGAATATAACAGCACTCAAGAAAGAAGTTCACCAATGTGGTATAACAATGGACTGAATAGTCTAAGTTAGCCTGAAATATCGCTATGAACTTCGATAGGTTAAGTGTTTCTGTAAAAACAGACACTCAAAATTTCCTAACCTATAATTTTACCTAATGCAACATGGTATAATCACTTCGAGAGAAAAGGCTTTGCCTTTTGGTTTTCATTGTCTAATATAAGTAGCCTTATGTGACCAAGTCGAACTACTAACAATTTTATCATGGTAGCTTCATAATTGCTGTGCTCTTCATGAAATTCGAATGACAAAAGAATTTTCCTAAATCCAAAACGAAAGGCATTGATAGCCAACAGTTGGTTAAATGTTGACACCGATGTAATGGTGATGATTACCCATCGCCAATGAGGACATGTGTCATTAGAGCTTTGTTAGTTAATCGTCGTTTCAATCACCCAAAACTATCTCGACGATAGCGGCTAGCATTACATGGCTCATGGAATGGGAGTGGTGAGGTGATGGTTAAGTGGTCAAAATGTTCAAGCACACGCCGCCATTGACAAACGGGTATCATTACACGAACGTCAGTAAATGACGGTGACCAAGTCACCACATGGGTCATATTCACTCACATATATCGTTGTATGAAGGCTGGTTTGGGGGTGGGGCGGAGAGGGGTTAATTAATTGTATTTGTTCACTTAACACAGGAGCCATAAGCCATTGGTCATAAACTCAATTTGTTGGTTATTTTAATGTTCCATTTACATATATTTCACATAAAAACACAAAAAACATTGCACGGAAGGGTCGTAAATGGTGGTTACTACAAACGATTGTCAAAAAGTGATTTCGTTTTCATTTAAAACACTTAGGATAAAGTGTCCGGAATAATTTTGATGGCTAAAAAACGAGAATATATATATAAAGAAATAACATTTCGACAAAATTTGCCATAGAAATAAAAGTTTGACAAAATTTTCCATAGAAATACAATTTTTAAAAAATTTTCTATAGAAATAAAATCGTGACAAAATTTTCTATAGAAATAAAATTTTAACAAAATTTGCTATAGCAAAAAAATTGACAATATTTGCTATACAAATAAAATTTTGACAAATTTTCTATAAAAATAAAATTTTGACAAAATTTTCTATAAAAATATATTTTTTTCATAATTCTGTTTATTTGCAATCTATTTTTCTACAAAACATTAAGCAAATTTTTTGTTACATATCGTAAACTGCATTGTTTAGGCTCCATTGAACCTAACAATATATTCTTTAAAATATCTAATATTTACATGACATTGATAGTTAAGCTTTACATAAATAAAAGGGATATCAAGAACATGTCGCCTTTTCAGTCTTTTTACTTCATCTGTATCATCTAATAAATTAATTGCTAATACATTAGAGTGATAACTTAATCTATTCAGATAATTACTACTAAACTTTTTTCCCTGGTTTGCCAACAACAACATTCACAAAAATCTTAACATTCCTCTTGTTAAAAATAAAATTTTGACAAAATTTTTTATAAAAATAAAATTTTGACAAAATTTTCTATAAAAATAAAAAGTTGACAAAATTTTCTATGGGAACAAAATTTCATTATTGTTGATTTTGATTTCAGCTTAAAACCATGCATTGACTAAACTACAAGTGTAGCTTAACCAACAGAGGAAAATTTCGAAAAATGTTTCGACAAAAATACAATTTTGACAAAATTTTTTATATAAATAAAATTTTGACAAAATTGTCTATAGATACAAAATTTTGACAAAATTTTCTAGGGAAATAAAATTTTGACAAAATTTTCTATAACAATAAAATTTTAACACAATCTTCTATAGAAGTAAAATTTTGACAAAATTTTCTGAAGAAAGAAAATTTTAACAAAATTTTCTACAGAAAAAAAAAATTTTGACAAAATTTTCTATACAAAGAAAATTGTGACAAAATTATCTATAAAAATAAAATTTGACAAAATATTGTATCGAAATAAAATTTTATAGAAATAAAATTTTGACTAAAATTTTATAGAAATAAAATTTTGACAAAATTTTCTATAGAAATAAAATATTGACAATAATCTCTACAGAAATAAAATTTTGACAAAATTTTCTGAAGAAATAAAATTTTGACAAAATTTTCTATAGAAATAAAATTTTGACAAAATTTTTTATAGAAGAACAAATTTGACAAAATTTTCTATAGATATAAAATTTTGACAAAATGTTCTATAGTTATAAAATTTTGAAAAAATTTTCTATAAAAATAAAATTTTGACAAAATTTTCTATTAAAATAAAATATTGACAACATTTTCTACAGAAATAAAATTTTGACAAAATTTTCTATAGAAATAAAATTTTCACAAAATTTTCTATAAAAATAAAATTTTAACTAAATTTTCTACAAAAATAAAATTTTAATACAATTTTAACAAAATTTTCCATAGAAATAAAATTCTAACAAAATTTTCTACAGCTATAAAATTTTGACAAAATTTTATATAGAAATAAAATTTTCACAAAATGTTCTATAAAAATAAAGTTTTAACTAAATTTTCGGTAGAAATACAATTTTGACAAAATTTTCTACAGAAATATATTTTTCTTAAATTTTTATAAAATTTTGACAAAATTTTCTATAGAAATAAAATGTTTTTCACAAAATTTTCTATACAAATAAAGTTTTAACTAAATTTTCGGTAAAAATACAATTTTGACAAAATTTTCTATAGAAATAAAATTTTGACAAAATTTTCTACAGAAATACATTTTTCTTAAATTTTTATAAAATTTTCACAAAATTTTCTATAGAAATAAAATTTTCACAAAATTTTCTATAGAAATAAAATTTTCACCAAATTTTCTACAGAAATAAAATTTTCACAAAATTTTCGATAGAAATACAATTTTGACAAAATTTTCCAAAGAAATAAAAATTTCTATAGAAAAAAAATTGGAAAAAAATTTTAATAGAAATAAAATTTTGACAAAATTTTTTATAGAAATGAAATTTTGACAAAATTCTATATCGAAATAAAATTTTGACAAAATTTTCTATATAAATAAAATTTTGACAAAATTTTCTATATAAATAAAATTTTGAAAAAATTTTCTATAACAATAAAATTTTGACAAAATCTTCTATAGAAATAAAATTTTGGGAAATTTTAATAAAATTTTGACAAAATTTTCTACAAAAATAATTTTGACAAAATTTTCTATAGCAATAAAATGTTGATAAAATTTTCTATAGAAATAAAATTTTGACAAAACTTTCTACAGAAATAAAATTTTGACAAAATTGTCTACAGAAAAAAATAGAAATAAAATTTTTACAAAATTTTCTACAGAAAAAAAATTTTGGCTTCTATAGCAATAAAATTTTGATAAAATTTTCTATAGAAATAAAATTTTGACAAAATTTCCTACAGAAATAAAATTTTGACAGCATCTTCTACAGAAAAAATTTTCGACTAAATTTTCTATAGCAACAAAATTTTGATAAAATTTTCTATATAAATAAAATTTTGACAAAATTTTGTACAGAAAAAAATTTTGACAAAATTTTCTATAGCAATAAAATTTTGATAAAATTTTCTATAGCAATAAAATTTTGATAAAATTTTCTATAGAAATAAAATTATGACAAAATTTTCTATAGAAATAAAATTTTGACAAAATTTTCTATTGAAATAAAATATTGACAAAATTTTCCATTGAAATAAAATATTGACAAAATTTTCTATAGAAAAAAATTTGTCAAAATTTTCTATAACAATAAAATTTTGTCAAAATCTTCTATAGAAATAAAATTTTGACAAAATTTTCTATCGAAATAAAATTTTGGGAAAATTTTCTATAGAAATAAAATTTTGACAAAATTTCATATAGAAATAAAATTTTCACAAAATTTTCTATAAAAATAAAGTTTTAACTAAATTTTCGGTCGAAGTACAATTTTGACAAAATTTTCTATAGAAATAAAATTTTGACAAAATTTTCTACAGAAATATATTTTTCTTAAATTTTTATAAAATTTTGACAAAATTTTCTATAGAAATAAAATGTTGACAAAGTTTTCTATTGAGATAATATGTTGACAAAATTTTCGATAGAAATAAAATTTTGACAAAATGTTCTACAGCTATAAAATTTTGACAAAATTTTCTATTAAAATAAAATTTTGACAAATTTATCTATAGAAATAAAATTTTGACAAAATTCTCTATCGAAATAAAATTTTGTATAGCAATAAAATTTTTGCAAACTTTTCTATGAAATAAAATAAGGTTTATCTTTAATAATTCAGAAAAATTCTTCGAAATTAATGAAGTCGTCTTTAAATTCACTAACTTTAGCATCTTGTCTTCAAAGCTAAACAGCTTTCAAAAATAGAAGACATCTTAGAAACTTTTGTTACCGCCAAAATAAGTTCCAAGGTTTAAAATTTGAAAGTATTTGGTTTGAATTTACATACCACTTTAAAATTTACACACATTTCAATATTGTTCCAAACAACTAAGCTATTTTACCTGAAAAGAAAAGAAAGTTTACACTGTATTAGTCTTTGGATAGTTTCAAAAATATTCGGAAAATTCGCATAATCAGTAAAAACCAAGTATAATTGCACTACGGTCTGGACAGAAATAGACAATGGGTTTGAACCCATTGTTCGGTTCGATGGTTCAATAATTGTCAATATAACCCTAGTTTCATTATATTCCATTGTGATGGTGCATAGTCTGATACCCATGCAGTAGGTTAGGTTAGGTTAGGTGGCAGTCCATTGTGATACCACCCATGCAGTAGCTCACTAAACTTCCTCAGTAACAGATGTTTCCCCAATGATTAACTTTCACTTGGTGGTCGCAATTATAAGACTTGTTAACCACAACACAATAAAATTTTGTTTGATCGCCATAGTACCACCATTTATTTTTAAACAAACACTTAATATACTGGAAAAAAATAATTTTTTGTCATGCGCATTAGGAGTTCACGGGATTGGAGTATATTCAAAAAATGGTGGGCATCACACAGTCAACTTGCAATAAAATCCTTGAATTCTGTGTACCTTTACTCAAAAATGTACATAGACTGCCGCAAATATCTCAACGAGATGGCAGCACGGCAAAAAACGTAAACTGTTTTAAAGCAAGAACGAAGTACGTCGTGCGAAAATCAAACTAAATTATACTCCCCATTTTGAGATTTCCACAAAGCGTTGTTAAAAAAAGATATTTAATGCCCTGGAGTACTTTTCAAATATAACTCACAAAATTGCTAACTCTCATAGATGTCAAAATTCCATTTCTGTAGAAAATTTTGTGAAAACTCTATTTCTATAGAAAATTTTGTCAAAATTCTATTTTTTCTATTTTTATAGAAAATTTTGTCAAAATTTAAAAATCTATAGAAAATTTTGTGAAAAAAATTTTTCAAAATTTAAAATCAAATTTTTTCGTCTATTTTTTCAAAATTTTATTTCTATAGAAAACTTTGCAAAATTTTTTCCCAGCAACTTGTATCAAAATTTTATATCATATTTGTTGTTTTGATCTCAGCTTAAAATCATTGCGTTGACTAAACTACAAGGAAGGTTCAAGTGTAGCTCCCTTTGGGTTTAGTGAATTACCCGAATTTATTCTTATAATTGGTTGATAGTTTTGCTGCAAGTAGAGAATGCTGATGAGGAATGTGGTAATTCCGAAACGTGCGTCCATCCAACCATCTCGCAGTCTAAAGGACCTTACCCAAATAAATTTGACAAACATTCTTTTCCTCTGTTGGTTAAGCTACACTTGTACTTTAGAATAAACCAACAATAACAAAACAAACAAAAAATTTATTTCTATAAAAAAAAAAAATGTTGTCAAAATTTTATTTCTATATAAAATTTTATCAAAATTTTATGTCTGTAGAAAATTTTCTCCACATTTTTTGTCTGTAGAAAATGTTCCCAATATTTTATTTCTATGGAAAATTTTGTCAAAATTTTATTTCTATAGAAAATTTTGACAAAATTCTATTCTTAGAAAACTTTGTCAAAATTTTACTTCTATAGAAATTTCTGTCAAAATTTTATTCCTATAGCAAATTTTTCTCAAAATTTTATTTCTATAGAAAATTTTGCCAAAATTTTATTTCTATAGAAAATTGTCCGAAAATTTTATTTCTATAGAAAAATTGGTCAAAATTTTATTTCTATAGAAATTTCTGTCAAAATTTTATTCCTATAGCAAATTTTTCTCAAAATTTAATTTCTATAGAAAATTTTGCCAAAAGTTTATTTCTGTAGAAAATTTTGCCATTTCTGTAGAAAATTTTGTCAAAATTTTATTTCTATAGAAAATTTTGGCAAAATTTTATTTCTATAGAAAATTTTGGCAAAATTTTATTTCTATAGAAAAACTGGTCAAAATTTTATTTCTATAGAAAATTTGGTCACAATTCTATTCTATAGAAAAACTGGTCAAAATTTTATTTCTATAGAAAATTTGGTCAAAATTCTATGGAAAATTTTGTCAAAATTTTATTTCTATAAAAAACTTGGTCAAAATTTTATTTGTATAGAAAATTTGGTCACAATTCTATTCCTAGAAAATTTTGACAAAATTCTATTCCTGGAAAATTTTGTCAAAATTTTATTTCTATAGAAATTTCTGTCAACATTTTATTTCTATAGAGAATTTTGTCAAAATTTTATTTCTATATAAATTTCTGTCAAAATTTTATTCCTAGAAAATTTTGGCAAAATTTTATATCTATAGAAAAGTTTGGCAAAATTTTATTTCCATAGAAAATTTTGGCAAAATTTTATTTCTATAGAAAATTTTCTCAAAATTTTATTTCTATAGAAAAATTGGTCAAAATTTTATTTCTATAGAAAATTTGGTCAAAATTGTATGGAAAATTTTGTCAAAATTTTATTTCTAAAGCAAAATTGGTCAACATTTTATTTCTATAGAAAATTTGGTCAAAATTCTATTCCTAGAAAATTTTGTCAAAATTTTATTTCTATAGAAAATTTTGTCAAAATTTTATTTCTATAGAAAATTTTGTCAAAATTTTATTTCTGTAGAAAATTGTCCGAAAATTTTATTTCTATAGAAAAATTGGTCCAAATTTTATTTCTATAGAAATTTCTGTCAAAATTTTATTCCTATAGCAAATTTTTCTCAAAATTTAATTTCTATAGAAAATTTTACCAAAAGTTTATTTCTGTAGAAAATTTTGCCATTTCTGTAGAAAATTTTGTCAAAATTTTATTTCTATAGAAAATTTTGGCAAAATTTTATTTCTATAGAAAATTTTGGCAAAATTTTATTTCTATAGAAAAACTGGTCAAAATTTTATTTCTATAGAAAATTTGGTCAAAATTCTATGGAAAATTTTGTCAAAATTTTATTTCTATAAAAAACTTGGTCAAAATTTTATTTGTATAGAAAATTTGGTCACAATTCTATTCCTAGAAAATTTTGACAAAATTCTATTCCTGGAAAATTTTGTCAAAATTTTATTTCTATAGAAATTTCTGTCAACATTTTATTTCTATAGAGAATTTTGTCAAAATTCTATTCCTAGAAAATTTTGTCAAAATTTTATTTCTATAGAAAATTTTGTCAAAATTTTATTTCTATAGAAAATTTTGTCAAAATTTTATTTCTATAGAAGTTTCTGTCAAAATTTTATTCCTATCGCAAATTTTTCTCAAAATTTTGTTTCTATAGAAAATTTTGGCAAAATTTTATTTATGTAGAAAATTTTGCCATTTCTGTAGACAATTTTATAACAATTCTATTTCTAGAAAATTTTGTCAAAATTCTATTCCTAGAAAATTTTGTCAAAATTTTATTTCTACAGAAATTTCTGTCAAAATTTTATTCCTATAGCAAATTGTTCTCAAAATTGTATTTCTATAGAAAATTTTACCATATTTTTATTTCTATAGAAAATTTTCTCAAAATTTTATTTCTATAGAAAAATTGGTAAAATTTTATTTCTATAGAAAATTTGTTCAAAATTCTATGGAAAATTTAGTCAAAATTTTATTTCTATAGAACATTTTGTCAAAGTTTTATTTCTAAAGAAAATTGTGTTAAAATTTTATTTCTATAGAAAATTTTGTCAACATTTTATTTCTATAGAAAATTTTGTCAAAATTTTATTTCTATAGAAAATTTTGTCAAAATTTTATTTCTATAGAAAATTGTGTCAAAATTTTATTTCTATAGAAATTTCTGTCAAAATTTTATTCCTAGAAAATTTTGTCAAAATTCTATTCCTAGAAAATTTTGTCAAAATTTTATTTCTATAGAAATTTTTTTTTTTCAAAATTTTAATTCTATAGAAAATTTGATCAAAATGTTATTTCTATAGAAAATTTTGCCAAAATTTTATTTCTGTAGGCAATTTTAACACAATTTTGTTTACAAAATTTTGTCAAAATTTTATTTCTATAGAAAATTTTGTCAAAATTTTATTTCTATAAAAAATTTTGTCAAAATTTTATTTCTATAGAAAATTTTGTCAAAATTTTATTTCTATAGAAAATTTTGTCAAAATTTTATTTCTATAGAAAATTTTGTCAAAATTTTATTTCTTTAGAAAATTTTGTCAAAATTTTATTTCTATAGAAAATTTTGTCAAAGTTTTATTTCTAAAGAAAATTGTGTCAAAATTTTATTTCTATAGAAAATTTTGTCAAAATTTTATCTCTATAGAAATTTCTGTCAAAATTTTATTCCTAGAAAATTTTGTCAAAATTCTATTCCTAGAAAATTTTGTTAAAATTTTATTTCTATAGAAATTTTTGTCAACATTTTATTTCTATAGAAATTTCTGTCAAAATTTTATTCCTATAGAAAAATTTTTTTTTTTCAAAATTTTAATTCTATAGAAAATTTGGTCAAAATATTATTCCTATAGAAAATTTTGCCAAAATTTTATTTCTATAGACAATCATATCACAATTTTATTTCTATACAAAATTTTGTCCAAATTTTATGTCTATAGAAAATTTTGTCAAAATTTTATTTCTATAGAAAATTTTCTCAAAATTTTATTTCTATAGAAAATTTGGTCAAGATTTTATTTCTATACAAAATTTTATCACAATTTTATTTTTATACAAAATTTTGTCAAAATTTTATTTCTATAGAATATTTTGCGAAATTTTTATTGCTATCGAAAATTTTTTAAAATTTAAAATCTAAAGCAAATTTTGTCCGCATTTTATTTCCATACATGCTTCTTTGTGAGTAAGTGCAAAAAGCTACGAATGTCTAATCGAAACAAACTTTCAAATATATGGAGTTTATTTTCTATCAGTGTATAATGATGGCCACAGTTCGCCTATTAACTCTCTCGTACATTAAAGGTCGTTTTTTGCAGAAATTTCAACAACAACAAGTTGTATGCGTTAGATTGCTTTCTCCAAAACAAAAACACAAGTCCCATACATGGTGGACTAATTAAACACCCAACTGTTGCCGCGCAGGATAACCAAAGAGATGATGATGAGGATGACAATGACTTCGTTGGTGATGGTTACGCTGATATGGTTAGAAGTCATATGCCCTAGCTAGGCTGTGAAGTTTCAAATACGCTTTCATTTTCAGATATACAGCACTCCATAGCACCCAAAGACCCTCGATTCGATTTTATTTAACACTCGAAAGTTTATCAAGACTGGCAACTTTATTTAGAACTTCCTTGTTGTTGCTGTTAGGGGATACAACTTTTCTGGATAAATAAATAAAATGACTTTAATTCTGGGAAATAAAACAAAACAAGAAATGTTGATGGTTGATGATTTTTTATTGGGAGATGATGGGAGATAGAACGGCATTAACAGCTGCTGCTAGTGCTGCCTTTAGCTCACATACGAATAAAAAAAAAAAACAAAAACGCCAAATACCATAGGAGGAAGACAAATAAACTTTGGCCATATGTTGCATTTGTTTGTTACTCCAGCAATATGTGGTGTTAATTGATGAAAATTAAACGAAAAACATTGCATTGCATCATCATCACCATCGTGAGTCGGCCACCATATTATGGCAATGGCAAAAACTTTTCCAGAAGATAAGAGAAAAAAAAAACGCCTTAAGATAAAAGCGTTTCTCTGATTAAAATCAGATGGAATGAATCTTGCTCTAGGAAAGATTGAGTGATCTCAACCATGGTCAATGATAAACAATTTGCGAGATTTTAATCGGAAAAAATTATTGACAAACCATAAAGGAAACTTCAATTTTAAAGGGATTCCAACAAGAAGTGTTATTTTAAATCATCCGATTTTTCGGTAAAAGTTTTTTCCTAACTTTTTTTTTGAGTTTCTCAAGTACACACAAAAAAATTTTTTTCTGATTCAATCACGAAATTAATTGATCCAATTAATTTTTCTGTGTAGAAACTACGAAATTACTTATAAAACAAGTATATACAACAGTAAGTTCGGCCGAGCCGAATCTTAAATACCCACCACCATGAATCAATTATAATATATAGAATTTTGGGGGGTTTGATGACAAATCTTCTCCCAACAAAATCAGTTAAACCAGTACGCTTCCCGAAGAAAAAATTTAAAGATTCTGCACATGAAGACCAGATCAGATTGTGGATTTATGAAAACCAATTTTGTTTGAGTTTTAGAGAAATCATAGACATATCGGACATATGATAAATCTGTAGATCCCGCCATTATTTAAATGAATACGATGAGTAAAATCTGGAAATTTTACTTTCAGTTTCAAGCAATTTCCATGATCAGTGCGCCTGCTATACCCTGAAAGAAGTGTTTTCTTTTCTGAGGAACGAAATTTTAGGCAAGCAAAGTTTTCTTTTGACACAAATTTTAGAGCCAATCGTTTGCTCTAAACGAAAATACTTTATACGAAAGGGGAATTTCGTTTGTCTAAAATTTCATTCCGGAGGAAAATATTTTTTCTTTGGGTGTATCCTCAAGAAGTTAAATCGGTCTATATGCTTGCCTTGCCAAATAGACCGGTAAAAATAAATGCGATACAGATTTTTGAGGGTCTAAAATTCCAGTATATTTAAATTTTTTTGCAAATCGGATAAAAACTACGGTTTCTAGACGTCCAAGGGGTTAAATCTGGAGATCGGTCTATGTGGAGGCTATACTAAAACATGGGTCGACACACACCATATTCGGCTATTCAACCTATTTGTGGTCAGCCGGATTCCAGAAGTCGGGAGTTAGGTCTATATGGGGGCTATACCAAAACATGGACCAATACTAACCACCTCTTAATGTTATTCAAATACCTCTAGAATTCCACTTTCAGACAAATTGGGTGAAAACTACGAATTCTAGAAGCCCAAGAAGTAAAAACGGCAGATCAGTCTATATAGGGGCTATATCAAAACATGGACCGATACGGACCATTTTCGACACACCTCTTTATGGTCTTAAGATACGTCTATATTTCTTATTTCCGGCAAATTGGATAAAAACTACGGATTCTAGAAGCCCAATAAACAAAGTCGGTAGATCGGTCTATATGGGGGCCATACCAAAATATGGACCAATAGGCACCATTTGCGACACACCTATTTGTGATCTTAAAATACCTCTAGATTTTCAATTTCAAGCAAATCGTCTAGAAAATATAGTCTCTAGACGCCCAAGAAGTAAAATCGAGAGATCGGTCTGTATGGGGTTTATACCAAAAAATGGACGGATACACCTCAATTTTTTTTTTATTTTTTTTTTATTTTCTATAGTCTATAGATTACAATATCCTTACAGACTAAAATATAAACGTTATGGATACATATTTACAAATTCTAGATTTATTGATAACATAATTCATTCATTCAAATATAGTATAATTTTACGCTTTAAAGAGCATCTATTTTCAGAAAGATCAATAAGGTGGTAGTACTTGTTGAAATCATAAAAGAGAAGACGAAGAGAGTCATGGTTAGCATAGTCTCTCTGAAAGTATGGAATAGCCAATAACGTAAAGTTTCTTATTGGTCTTAATGGAATATTAAAATACATACGACTTAAAATGAATTCCGAGATAATCGTACCCTTTAAAATGTTCATGATAAAGGTTACATTTAACATTTTTCTTCGACTGCTTAATGTAGGTAGTTTAACCATGGCAAGCCTATCTTTATATGAGGGGAGATTGTGATAAGTCCAGCCATTGCTTCGCAGACAAAAGAGAAGAAACTGCTTCTGAACTGCTTCTATTTTATTCGAGTAGATATTATATACAGGGTCCCAAACCACGGATCCATATTCTAGCGTACTTCGAACTAGAGAAATATATAATTTTTTCGAAATGGAATGGTCAGAAAATTCCTTAGCCCATCTTTTCATAAAACCCAGAGAACTACACGCTTTGTTTATCATCATCAAAATATGTTGCTTAAAGTTCAATCTTGCATCTAGAAGTATACCTAGATCAAGAAATTGGTCAACACGCACAAGTTCCTTTTCATTTATATAATAACTTGAATCCAAACGTTTACGTCTATAGAAGGACATATGTTTGCACTTAAGTATGTTCAATTGCATGAGGTTTACATCACACCATTTACTGAAGACATCCAAATCAGATTGTAACAGAGTCTGTTCCAAAGGATCGTCGAACGTATGAAAAATTTTTACATCATCAGCATACATTAAAATATGAGAATGAGTAAAGATTGATGGCAAATCATTTATATATAAACAAAAAAGAACTGGACCAAGATGACTTCCCTGGGGGACACCCGAAGTTACATTAATTCGCATAGAAATTGTATCTCCTAACTTGACTTTCTGAACACGACCACTTAAATAAGACTTTATCCAGTTAATTAAGGAGGGACAAAAACCAATTTTAGAAAGTTTCATTAATAGAAGGCTATGATTGACTTTATCAAACGCTTTACTGAAGTCTGTGTATATCACATCAGTCTGTCTTCCCTGTCTAAAACCATCGTTAACGAGTGTTGTTAACTCTAGTAAATTAGTAACAGTAGAACGGGATTTTCGAAAACCATGTTGATAATTCGATAAAACTGATGAAACTTGATGTGAAACACTATCTGTCAATATTTTCTCGAGAAGTTTAGGGATTGCGCTAAGCATTGCAATGCCTCTATAATTGGACACCACGTGTCTACTACCAGATTTAAACAATGGCATAATATAAGATTCTTTCCATATATTAGGGACATAACCAAGTAATAAAGACTTATTAAAAAGCTTCGTGAGAGGAACTTTGAGAGAGTTTGCACACTGCTTTAAGATAATAGGGGGGACACCATCCGGACCGGGTACACAAGAATCTTTTAGAGATTTTAAATTTTGAAAAACGTTATCAATTGCCAGGTGTGTCATAGTTATTGGAGAAGAACCACTAATTACGTAAGGATAATTCGATTCGGTATTATGACTGCAAGAATACGTGGAGGCAAAAAAGTCAGCAAACATATTACAGATATCGATATCATTCTCAGCCACAATAGACCCATTCTTGAGATAATTCGGTAAAGAGTTTGTTCTCCGCTTTGAATTTACAAAGTTGAAAAACGATTTCGGATTATGTCTAACCTTCTCTTTCATTGAATTCAAATACTGCCGGTAAAGGTATTTATTTTCAATGTTGTAGCGTGATCTCATACTAACATAACGAGAGAAATCAATTGAGGAACCAGATTTTTTGTATTTCTTAAATAAATTATTCTTCCTATTTTTCATCCTAGAAAGCACTTGATTATTCCATGGGGGGCCTGAAGATATAACTGATCTAGTCCAAGGGATTGATTTCGAAAAACAGAGAAATAAAACATCATAAAACTTTACAACTAAGGTTTCTAAATCATTTGAAATTAAAATTTCATCCCATTCTACCGAGGCTAATAGGTCGTTTAATTTCCCGTAATCAGCTTTAGGAAAACAATATTGTCTCTTGCTAATGGAAGTTCTAGCAGTTCGAGAATGAATTGGAAGAGAGATCTGTGTGATACAAGTTGGATGATATTTGTCTTCCGGCAATGCTAAAGGTGAAGAAGAACTCGTACATATTTCAGAAAGTTAATTAATTTCGGCACACATATTTGGGGTCCCAAAATACCTCTAGATTTTCAATTTCAAGTAAATCGGGTAATAAATACAGTTTCTAGACGCCCAAGAAGCAAAATCGGGAGATATGTCTATATGGGGGCTATATCAAAACATGGTCCGAAAATCACCATTTTCGCACACCTCTTTATGGTCCTAGAATACATCTAGATTTCCAATTTCAGACAAATTGGATAAAAACTACAGTTTCTGTAATCCCATGACCCCAAATCGGGAGATCGGTTTATATGGGAGCTATATCAAAACCTGGACCGATATAGCCCATCTTCGAACTTGGCCTGCGTGCAGATAAAAAACGATCCTGTGCCAAATTTCCGGACGATAGTTCCATTATTGAGGACTGTAGCGTGATTACAACAGACAGACAGACGGCCAGACGGACATGCTTATATCGTCTTAGAATTTCTCCCTGATCAAGAATATATATACTTTATATAGTCGGAAATTGATATTTCGATGTGTTACAAACGAAATGACAAACTTATTATACCCACGCCACTATAAAAAAACATTTACTAGAATCAAAAAGTTTTGAGCTTCACTTAACTCTGTAATAGCCCTCCTATAGACGGTCTCCATTAAAACAAGAAACTTTTAGTAAAACTCGCCTTACGACCACAAAAATGATATGAAAACAATTATTTTAAATAAAACTTAATTAAATCTATAAAAGAGACTTTTGAGAATATTCTGGATTTTACCTAACGATTTTCTTGTTTTGTTTCGCAGTCCTTAGTGGTTTTATCAGTTTAACAAATAAAATAATTTACAATTTTGAAAAAGTCAAAAACTCGAAAATAGAAATTTTGAAAAAAAAAACAAGTATATACGGCCGTAAGTTCGGCCAGGCCGAAGCTTATGTACCCTCCACCATGGATTGCGTAGAAACTTCTACTGAAGACTGTAATCCACAATCGAATTATTTGGGTTGCGGTAACACTTGCCGATGGCAAGGTATCTTAAAACTTCCTAACACCGTCTTCTAAATTACAAGGTAGTCCATACGTAGTATATATTAAACTAAAAAAGGCCGATTAAATACGTATATAATTAAGTTTAAAGTTTCTATAGAAATAAAATTTTGACAACATTTTCTATAGAAGTAAAATCTTGACAACATTTTCTATAGAAATAAAATTTGGAAAAAAAAATTCTATAGAAATAAAATTTGAAAAAAATTTTCTATAGAAATAAAATTTTGACAAAATTTTCTATAGAAATAAAATTTTGACAAAATTTTCTATAAAAATAAAATTTTTACAAAATTTTCTATAGAAATAAAATTTTGACAAAATCTTCTATAGAAATAACATTTTGACAATGTTTTCCATACAAATAAAATTTTGGTAGATTATTTTTGGCTCGAGTGGCAACCATGCTTATGAAGCGATATGGACCAATTTTTGTGTGATTGGGGATCAGCTATATATAACTATAGACCGATATGGACCAATTTTGGCATGGATATTAGAGGCCTTATACTAACACCACGTTGCAAATTTCAACCGGATCGGATGAATTTTGCTCCTCCAAGAGGGTCCGGAGGACAAATCTGGGAATCGATTTATGTGGGGGCTATATATAATTATGGACCGATGTGAACCAATTTTTGCATGGTTGTTAGAGACCATATACCAACACCATGTACAAAATTTCAGCCGGATCGGATGAAATTTGCTTCTCTTTTAGGCTCCGCAAGCCAAATCTGGGGATCGGTTTATATGGGGGCTATATATAATTATGGACCGATGTGGACCAATTCTTGCATGGTTGTTAGAGACCATATACCACCACCATATACCAAATTTCAGCCGGATCGGATGCAATTTGCTCCTCTTTGAGGCTCCGCAAGCCAAATCTGGGGATCGGTTTATATGGGGTCTATATATAATTATGGACCGATATGGACCAATTCTTGCGTGTTTGTTAGAGACCACATTCTAACACCATATTCCAAATATCAACCGGATCGGATGAATTTTGCTACTCCAAGAGGGTCCGGAGGACAAATCTGGGAATCGATTTATATGGGGGCTATATATAATTATGGACCGATGTGGACCAATTTTTGCATGATTGTTAGAGACCATATACCAACACCATGTACCAAATTTCAGCCGGATCGGATGAAATTTTCGTTCCTTAGAGGCTCCGCAAGCCAAATCGGGGGATCGGTTTATATGGGGGCTATATATAATTATGGACCGATGTGGACCAATTTTTGCATGATTGTTAGAGACCATATACCAACACCATGTACCAAATTTCAGCCGGATCGGAGGAAATTTTCGTTTCTTAGAGGCTCCGCAAGCCAAATCGGGGGATCGGTTTATATGGGGGCTATATATAATTATGGACCGATGTGGACCAATTTTTGCATGATTGTTAGAGACCATATACCAACACCATGTACCAAATTTCAGCCGGATCGGATGAAATTTGCTTCTCTTTTAGCTCCGCAAGCTAAATCGGGGGATCGGTTTATATGGGGGCTATATGTAATTATGGACCGATATGGACCAATTTTTGCATGGTTGTTAGAGACCTTATACTAACACCGTGTACCAAGTTTCAGCCGGATCGGATAAAATTTGCTTCTCTTAGAGCAATCGCAAGCCAAATTTGGGGGTCCGTTTATATGGGGGCTATACGTAAAAGTGGACCGATATGGCCCATTTGCAATACCATCCGACCTACATCAATAACAACTACTTGTGCCAAGTTTCAAGTCGATAGCTTGTTTCGTTCGGAAGTTAGCGTGATTTCAACAGACGGACGGACGGACATGCTCAGATCGACTCAGAATTTCACCACGACCCAGAATATATACACTTTATGGGGTCTTAGAGCAATATTTCGATGTGTTACAAACGGAATGACAAAGTTAATATACCCCCATCCTATGGTGGAGGGTATAAAGATCAAAAGGTTAAAAAGTTGACTGCAATCCCTAATCTGGGACCTGGAAAAAGACACGTGTTATTGTTGCGAAGAATCCCTATTGTTTGGTGCGAGTTAAGGTGCAGCGAGGCTTTTTAGTCGAAAAGTCTAATTTTCCATATTTTGAAAAAGTCGACTATTCCAAATTAAAGAAGTATATACGGCCGTAAGTTCGGCCAGGCCGAAGCTTATGTACCCTCCATCGTGGATTGCGTAGAAACTTCATCTAAACACTGCCATCCACAATCGAATTACTTAAGTTGCGGTAACGCTTGCCGATGGCAAGGTATCTTAAAACCTCCTAACGCCATCTTCTAAATTGTATGTAAGTCCATACGTAGTATATATTAAATCAAAAAATATCGATCCAATACGTATATAATTCAGTTTGACAAAGTAGACATAAAATTTTGACAAAATTTTCTACAGAAATAAAATTTTAACAAAATTTTCTATAGAAATAAAATTTTCACAAAATTTTCTACAGAAATAAAAATTTTGACAAAATTTTCTATAGAAAGAAAATTTTGACAAAAATTTCTACAGAAATAAAATTTTTACAAAATTTTCTATAGAAATAAACTTTTGACAAAATTTTCTATAGAAAAAAAATCTTGGTAGATTACTTTTGGCTCGAGTGGTTGTTAGAGACCATATACCAACACCATATACCAAATTTCAGCCGGATCGGATGAAATAGGCTTCATTTAGAGGCTCCACAAGCCAAATCTGAGGGTCCCTTTATATGGGGGCTATACGTAAAAGTGGACCGATATGTCCCATTTTCAATTGTTTTTCAATTTTCATTGTTTCGTTCGGAAGTTAGCGTGATTTCAACAGACGGACAGACGGACATGCTTAGATCGACTCAAAATTTCACCACGACCCAGAATATATATACTTTATGGGGTCTTAGAGCAATATTTCGATGTGTTACAAACGGAATGACAAAGTTAATATACCCCCATCCTATGATGGAGGGTATAAAAAAAAAACGATAACTTAAAAATTCGTCTTTTCCAAATTTGAAAAAGTAAGTCGTACTTCCCAAATTTTTAAAAACTCGAAAAGTCGACATTTTCAACTTTTGATAAAGTCGGAAAGGTGAAAAGTCGATTATTCCAAATTTAAAAAAAAATCAAAGAAATTCGAAAGGTCAACTTTGCTATATTTTCAAATAGCCGAAAAATCGAAGACTTTACCAAATTTCAAAGAAGTCGAAAGGTTGAAATGTCGACTTTTCGGAATTTTGAAAAAGTCGAAGAGTCAAAAAGAATAAGTTTTGAAAATATCAAACATTTTCGATAAATTTTGAAAAAGTCAAAAAGAATAAATTTTTAAAATTTCAAAAATTTTGATAAATTTTGAAAAAGATGAAGGCTGGAAAGTTGACTTTACTAAAAGTTGAAGAAGAAATTTTGGAAAAGTAAAAAAGGCGAATAGTCAAATTTTAGATAAGTCGAAATATCTATTTCTCCAATGTTTGAAAAGACGACTTTGCAAATTTAAAAAAATTCCAAGATTTCAAAAGTAGACATTTTTAAATACTCGAAATGCTCAAAATTCGAATTTATGATTGCAATCCCTAATCTGAAATCAGAAAACCCAAAAATTATTGACTAGAAGACACTCCATTTTCAACGGGTGATCGTTTGGTGTGATTTGTGGTCCGAGCGCGTCATTGGACCTTACCTTACGTTGAAAATGGGGTTGGATCGACAGTAATGGTAAACGCATTGCGCTATCGACAGCAGGGCTGTGGAGCCGGAGTCGGAATCTTGGAGTCGGAGTCTGAAGATTTTGCTGGAGTCGGAGTCGTAAAAATTTTGCTCGACTCCGACTAGCCGGACCAAACCAAATTTTTTAAAACACTTCACATTTTTGTAACTAAGCAAGTTTTTACGCAAATTAGTTTCCATTGCGTTATTCATTCGATCAATGTACAGCATGATTGTAAATAAAAATCAACTTCCAATTACGGCTATCTTTTTATGTTTCCTAGAATGTTAGACTAGCAGATGGGCTGGATCGATCCATTTTAATGCCCATATCAATTTATTTGAAATATTTCGAACAATCGAAATTATTTTTTTAATTTTATTTTAAGGCCATATACATATGTGGAACATTGACAGAAAATATTTTCAAAGTTGTTTTTTATAGAAAATTTTGTCAAAATGTTATTTCTATAAAAAGTTTAGTCAAAATTTTATTTCTATAAAAAATTAATTCAAAATTTTTTTACTATGGAAATATTTTTTTCTATAGAAAATTTTGTCAAAATTTTATTTCTATAGAAAATTTTGCAAAATTTTATTTCTATAGAAAATTTTGCAAAATTTTGTTTGTTACACAAAATTTTTTTCAAAATTTTATTTCTATTGATAATTTTATTTCTATAAAAATGTAAGTCAAAATTTTATTTGTATAGAAAATTTTGCCAAAATTTTATAGTAATAGATTTTTGTATTAGAAAATTTTGTCAAAATTTTATTTCTATAGAAAATTTAATCAAAATTTTGTTTCTACAGAATATATTTTTGTGTACTACACAAAAATTGTTCTAAAATTGTATTTTTATTGATAATTTTTTCTATTTCTATAGCAAATTTTCTCAATTTTTTTTTCTCACTGATACTCAAAATTTTATTACTATAGAAATATTTTTTTCTATATAAAATTTAGTCAAAATTTTATTTCTATAGAAAATTTAGTCAAAAGTTTGTTTGTGAATATTTTGCAAAATTTTATTTCTATAGAAAATTTTGCAAAATTTTGTTTGCTACACAATTTTTTTTTATATTGTATTTCTATTGATAATTTTTTCAAACTTTTATTTCTATAAAAAATTTTGCCAAATTTTATTTCTATAAAAATTTTATTCAAAATTTTATTTCTATATATTTGGTCAAAGTTTGATTTCTATAAAAAATTTTGCCAAAATTATATTTTTATAGAAAATTTAGTCAAAGTTTTATTTACTAGACAAAAATTTTTCCAAAACTGTATTCAGTGAGCATACAATTTTGGAGAAATTGCTGCTAAGTCGAAAACTTGTAGAAATGACTCAAATTTTCATAAATGCATTTTTGTGAAATTGTCTAAACAATATTATAAATTAATAAATATATATATAAAATAAATATTTCCCAAATATTGCCCGAGTTTTGTAGAAGTCTGATTTGAGATTTTATCAAAATGTAGATCTAAATACAAAGTTGTGCAGAGTATATTATAATCGGCCCGCCCGACTTTAGACTTTCCTTGCATTTTTATTTTTCGTTAAAATTGTGTTACGTCCCATAGGTTAGGTTAGGTTAGGTGGCAGCCCGATGTATGAGGCTTACTTAGACTATTCAGTCCATTGTGATACCACATTGGTGAACTTCTCTCTTATCACTGAGTGCTGCCCGATTCCATGTTAAGCTCAATGACAAGGGACCTCCTTTTTATAGCCGAGTCCGAACGGCGTTCCACATTCCAGTGAAACCACTTAGAGAAGCTTTGAAACCCTCAGAAATGTCACCAGCATTACTGTGGTGGGATAATCCACCGTTGAAAAACTTTTTGGTGTTCGGTTGAAGCAGAAATCGAATCCACGACCTTGTGTATGCAAGGCGGGCATGCTAACCATTGCACCACGGTGGCTCCCTAACGTTAGATTTAAATTTTATGTACATAGATTTTGTAGAAGTATATAAAGGGTGATTCTTTTGAGGTTAGGATTTTCATGCATTAGTATTTGACAGATCACGTGGGATTTCAGACATGGTGTCAAAGAGAAAGATGCTCAGTATGCTTTGACATTTCATCATGAATAGACGTACAAACGAGCCACAACGTCGAATTTTCAGTGAATGGGCCCTAGAAAAGTTGGCAGAAAATCCGCTTTTTTATCGACAAATTTTGTTCAGCGATGAGGCTCATTTCTGGTTGAATGGCTACGTAAATAAGCAAAATTGCCGCATTTGGAGTGAAGAGCAACCAGAAGCCGTTCAAGAACTGCCCATGCATCCCGAAAAATGCACTGTTTGGTGTGGTTTGTACGCTGGTGGAATCATTGGACCGTATTTTTTCAAAGATGCTGTTGGACGCAACGTTACGGTGAATGGCGATCGCTATCGTTCGATGCTAACAAACTTTTTGTTGCCAAAAATGGAAGAACTGAACTTGGTTGACATGTGGTTTCAACAAGATGGCGCTACATGCCACACAGCTCGCGATTCTATGGCCATTTTGAAGGAAAACTTCGGAGAACAATTCATCTCAAGAAATGGACCGGTAAGTTGGCCACCAAGATCATGCGATTTGACGCCTTTAGACTATTTTTTGTGGGGCTACGTCAAGTCTAAAGTCTACAGAAATAAGCCAGCAACTATTCCAGCTTTGGAAGACAACATTTCCGAAGAAATTCGGGCTATTCCGGCCGAAATGCTCGAAAAAGTTGCCCAAAATTGGACTTTCCGAATGGACCACCTAAGACGCAGCCGCGGTCAACATTTAAATGAAATTATCTTCAAAAAGTAAATGTCATGGACCAATCTAACGTTTCAAATAAAGAACCGATGAGATTTTGCAAATTTTATGCGTTTTTTTTTTAAAAAAGTTATCAAGCTCTTAACAAATCACCCTTTACAATCTTGTCTAAATCGATTCAGATTCAAATTCATGCATATGGAAATATAAACCTTTATATAGCTCGCAACAAATTTAAAGGATTTGAGATAGTATCAATAATTTTGGTCCACAAATACATATACTGTTCGTATCTTCTCATATTATGATGGGTATTTTATATCATTATTTTATTTATTAAACATTGCCCTAAATTTGAAATATAGAGTTCAATTGGCATCTAATGTGAAATTAAGACCTTTTTTTGCACACATAAATAAAAACGATACTTTATATCGACCCACTTACGGTACCCCCACAATAGAACTACAAATTAGTGGTATTAAAATGAGATTTAGTTATATTACCCGGAGTCGACTCCAGAGTCGGAGTCGAGTTGATGAAAAATGCTGGAGTCGGAGTCGGAGTCGAGCCCTGATCGAGAGATGATTAAGGATATTGTATGGACGAAGTGAGATGGACGAGGCTACGTGCCACACGGATAAAATTTCCGGAACGTGTTTTCTATCCCTAATTGAACTCCTAATGATTTCAATAGAGTCAAATCAGCGTCACCAAGTGTTTAATAAAAAAAGTTGTACAAATAAAAATTTACATTAAAAATTTGTACACAACCAAAATGTATCAGCTCCGTCACCGATGGTAAACACATCAATAAACTCTTTGGCTTTGGCATTTATTTATATGTTTCAGTGTACAATGATCCCACTGTTCAATTATTCATTGAAATGAGTATAATAAGCTCTCCAAATTATAGATGATCACTTTATTGATCATGGAATAAATCAATTACTTGTAGTAAATTTCATCTATTGTCCAAGAAAATGTGACAGATCTTCCCCCTTCCGAGCCCTTTGTCTAATGATGTCCTCTAAGTGAAGTGAATCATCGAAATAAAAAATTTCCTCAATGACATAAAAAAAATTTTGTAATGAAGATTGTCAATGACAGTGATGAAGATGGAACTTGAAATGATGATCCCTCCACATCTCATGGTCATCAAGATTAACATCATCAATGGCCACATATGCATGTGATTGCCATTGTAAATGAAATTGTTGGGTCTCAATACAAAACCATCATCGTCTTCATCATCACTTCCCCCAAAAATTGACAATGACAACAACAAGGGCACATTATCATTTAAGGCTGTCATTTGTAAAACGCATCTGTTAAAATCATTCATTAAGACGGCCAAAGAATAAAATATCTGTTATGCCATTTAACAATGAATTTATCAGAGACAATGTATTTTGTATTTAGTATTTTGAGTAGAATTTTGTCTGAAATTCAGAATACTAAGAGAATATATATTATTGAGGATATTTTTACTTTGTTTTCTATAGAAACAATATCTTGATAAAATGTTCTATAGAAATAAAACTTTGACAAAATTTTCTATAGAAATAAAATTTTGACAAAATTTTCTATAGAAATAAAATGTTGACAAAATTTTCTATAGAAATAACATTTTGACAAATTTTCGATAGAAATAAAATTTTAGCAAAATTTTCTATAGAAATAAAAATTTGACAAAATTTTCTATAGAAATAAAATTTTGACAAAATTTTTCATAGAAATAACATTTTAACAAAATATTCTATAGAAACAAAATTTTGAGAAAATGTTCTATAGAAATAAAGTTTTGACAAAATGTTCTACAGAAATAATATTTTGATAAAATCTTCTATCGGAGAAAATGTTCTAAAGAAATAAAATTTTGTCAAAATTTTCTATAGAAATAAAATTTTGAAAAACTTTCTATAGATATAAAATTTTGACAAAATTTTCTATAGAAATAAAATTTTGACATAATTTTCCGTTTTGACGAAATTTTCTATAGAAATAAAATTTTGACCAAATTTTCTATAGAAATAGAATTTTGACAAAATTTTCCATTTTGACGAAATTTTCTATAGAAATAAAATTTTGACAAAATTCTCCATAGAAATATCATGTTAACAAAATATTGCATAGAAATAAAATTTTGAGAAAATGTTCTATAGAAATAAAGTTTTGACAAAATTTTCTATAGAAATAAAATTTTTAAAAAATTTTCTATAGAAATAAAATTGTGACAAAATTTTCTATTATATATTTGACACAATTTCCTATAGAAATAAAATTTGAGAAAATTTTGTATAGAAATAAAAATTTGATAAAATTTTCTATAGAAATAAAATTTTGACAAAATTTTCCATAGAAATAACATTTTAACAAAATATTCTATAGAAACAAAATTTTGAGAAAATGTTCTATAGAAATAAAGTTTTGACAAAATGTTCTACAGAAATAATATTTTGACAAAATCTTCTATCGGAGAAAATGTTCTAAAGAAATAAAATTTTGTCAAAATTTTCTATAGAAATAAAATTTTGAAAAAACTTTCTATAGATATAAAATTTTGACAAAATTTTCTATAGAAATAAAATTTTGACTAAATTTTCTATAGAAATAGAATTTTGACAATTTTTTTTTATAGAAATAAAATTTTGACCAAATTTTCTATAGAAATAGAATTTTTACATAATTTTCCATTTTTACTAAATTTTCTATAGAAATAAAATTTTGACAAAATTCTCCATAGAAATATCTTGTTAACAAAATATTCTATAGAAATAAAATTTGAGAAAATGTTCTATAGAAATAAAGTTTTGACAAAATTTTCTATAGAAATAAAATTTTTAAAAAATTTTCTATAGAAATAAAATTGTGACAAAATTTTCTATTATATAGAAAATAATTAAATTTCCAAACTTTTCTATAGATATAACATTTAGAAAAAATAAATAAAATTTTGAGAAAATCTTCTATAGAAATAAAATTTTGACAAACTTTTCTATAGAAATAGATTTTGAGAAAATGTTCTATAGAAATAAAAGGTTGACAAAATTTTCTTTATAAATAAAATGTTGGCAAAATTTTCTATAGAAATAAAATTTTGGCAAAATTTTCTACAGAAATAGCAGTTTGGCAAAATTTTCTATAGAAGTAAAATTTTGACAAAATTGTCTATAGAAACAAAATTTTGACACAATTTTTTATAGAAATAAAATTTTGAGAAAATTTTCTATAGTAATAAAATTTTCAGAAAATTTTCTATAGTAATAAAATTTTGACAAAATTTTCTATGGTAATAAAATTTTGTGAAGATTTTCTATAGAAATAAAATTTTGTCAAGATTTTCTATAGAAATAAAATTTTGACAAAATTTTCTATAGAAAAAAAATTTTGAGAAAATTCTATATAAGTAAAATTTTGACAAAATTTTCTATAGAAAAAAAAATTTGAGAAAATTTTCTATAGAAAAAAAAATTGAGAAAATTTTCTATAGAAATAAAATTTTAACAAAACTTTCCATAGAAATAAAATTTTGACTAAATTTTCCATAAAAATAAAATTCTGACAAAATTTTCTGTAGAAATAAACTTTTGACAAATTTTTCGATAAAAATAAAATTTTGACAAAATTGTCTATAGGAATAAAATTTTGAGAAAATTCTATATAAGTAAAATTTTTACAAAATTTTCTATAGAATTAAAATCTTAACAAAAATTTCTATAGAAATAAAATTTTGACAAAATTTTCTATAGAAAAAAAATTGACAAAATTTTCTATAGAAATAAAATTGTGATAACATTTTATATGGAAATAACATTTTGACAAAATTTTCGCAAAAATTGTTATAGAAATAAAATTTTGACAGAATTTTCTATAGAAATAAAATGTTGACAATATTTTTTATAGAAATAAAATTTTGACAAAATTTTCTATTGTAATACCATTTTGACAAAATTTTCGAAAGCAATAAATTTTTAACAAAATTTTCGAAAGAAATAAATATTTGACAAAATTTTTTATAGAAATATAATTTTGACAAAATTTTCTATAGTAATAAAATTTTGAGAAAAAATTCTATAGAAATAAAATGTCGACAAAATACCACATTTATATCGACCTAATCATCCAAAGCAGTCAGACCACATCAACTAGACCAGTATTTTGGAATGTATCCTCCCTTTTCTAACGAGTAGCTGGTGGCATATTTGGTTGGTTGCCAACCACATCGTGCTTATATCAATTGCTGATTGCCACAAAATTCAACAACCTCTACAACGAATTCTATTGAATGTTGGATGTGTTAAGTGACCATATGTTGGTGGTATGTAAGTCGGATGTGCATGAGACTTTTTTGTATAGAAACCAAAAACCGTCTAGCGTCGGGAAGCTTTGATGGGTTGGTTATTCGAACAAGTCAAAAACTTGGAGATCAAGTTGTTAAATTTTCCTTTTTTTATGTTATTGTATGTATTATTTTATTTTTTTCTTGTATATTTTATCCCTACAGGAAATGGGACAGCTGTAGCATGGTAGAGGTGACTTTGTCAACACGAAGTTGCCTTTTCTCTTTAAAGAATATTACTTCAGAGAAAATTAAGGCATTGGCTTATATAGAAACATGTTTTGAAAAAATCTTAAGTTTATTTTCAGAAGATAGAAAGGATAAAAAATTTAACATACACCAAAATCCAAGTTATTTTCTCCGAAACTAAATTTTATACCAAGGAAGATTTCTTTTGGAAATCGGAAAATGAACCTCAAATTCGCATTCTTGTTATCAAAGGCAACTCTGTTCGCATACTGTTAACTAAAGTAGTTCCCCTTTCAAAATTGTTCGTGCAGTTCAAATAGGATTTTCAAACGAGAGTAAAAACAAAATTCCTCATAAATCTAATCATCCATAACGTGGAACTCAAAGCAACCGGTAATGATGGAGTGGAGTTCATTGATTTAAAGAAGTGGGGAAAAACAAATTCTCCAAAGCGTGCCTCAATTCACATGCCTTGCACAAAGCATTATGACGCTTAGATATTATGCTATTGCATACCCCAACATAACTCAGTGTCTCCCACTACAAACCACAGTGAGTACTAGTGTGTGTGTGTGTGGGTTTGTGAGACTGCATTGGCATTCCTTTGAGAGTGCCGATTGCATTCTCACTATCAATTCCCCCACTCCCAATACATTTGAATTACTTACTGAGTAGAATTTGAATTTTATTTGATTTTCATAAAAAAAATCAAACAACATTTCTCCCATTGAAGAAGAGAGAGGTTTCCTATTGGTGGCCTTTTTAAAGACTTTTAAGTTGGGGGTTGCGTTATGGGATAATCGTCGATTCTGTTTGCAGAAAGTGTGAAAATCAGATTCACAGAAAAAAATATATTTTTTTAATGCAATCATACACTTAATTGATATCAATTATGCTCATACAGGGGAGGGGGGGACTGATATGTAATGCAAAAAAGTAAGGTGCTATATTATTATTATTCCCTCCACCATAGGATGAGTGGGTATACTAACTTTGTCATTCCGTTTGTAACACGTTGAAATATTGGTCTCAGACCCCATAAAATATATTCTATTCAGGGTCGTGCTGAAATTCTGAGTCGATTTACCGATGTCCGTCCGTCTGTGGAAATTACGTTAACTTCCCAACGAAACAAGTTATCGACTTGAAACTTGGCACAATAATTTTTTATTGATGTAAGTCGGATGGTATTAGGTTAGGGTAGGTAAGGTTAAAGTGGCAGCCCGATTAACATTCAGGCTCACTTAGACTATTCAGTCTATTGTGATACCACATTAACTAAAAGTACCTATTACATATGGGCATTTCTAGTTTTAACCGCTGAACCTTCTTGATTATTTTTCTATGTAGAACCAACCAGATTGTTCCAAAAACATTAGCAGACTGCTTAAGTTAACGTTTTCCAGATCCGCCAGTAATCTGAAGCTATATGCTCCTAAAATTTGCTTGCGCTTTACACAAAATGCAGGACACTCACACAAGAGGTGTTTAATTGACTCCTTTTCCTCCGCATCATGACAGCTCATACAATAGTCATTAAACTTCGCGCCAATAGTTTTTGCAAAATCGCCTATCAGGCAGCGACCCGTTATAGCAGATATCAGGAGTGATATCTGACGTCTCGAGAAAACTAGCATATCTAGGATGCGGTTTAAGTTTAAATGGGGTCATATTTGCTTGGTGTCGTTACAGCCCTTGCAATTCTCCCATCGAACATTTGCCATCATAACAGCCTTCTCACGCAGCATGAGCTTGCAGGTAGCCAGGGGCATACCAACTGATTCTAGTTCCCCTGGAATATGTAAGGTAGTCCCTAGCCTTGCCAACTCATACGCTTCGCTGTTCCCGGTATGTTCCTATGGCCACGCACCCATATTAGGTGAATATTGTACTGCTCAGCCATCTCATTGAGAGATTTGCGGCAGTCGATGGCTGTTTTCGAGTTGAGGAACACAGAGTCCAAGGATTTTATTCCAGGTTGACTGTCTGAGTATATATTAATGCCCACATTTTTTGGAACATTACTTCTCAGCCAATTCGCCACCTCTCTTATTGCTAATGTCTCAGCCTGAAAAACACTACAGTGATTAGGTAATCTACTCGCTATTCGAAGTTCCAGATCATTAGAATATACTCCGAAACCCACTTTTCCATCCTATTTGGAGCCATCAGTGAAGAAATCTATATACTCTTTATTCCCCGGGGTCTGTGTGCACCACGCCTCACTGTTGGGGATTAGAGTCTCAAACTTTTTGTCGAAAAGTGAGCTCGCCAGAGTGTAATCCACTACGTTAGGCACATCTGGCATTACTTTGAGGACCGAACTGTGACCGTAAGTTTTTTCTGACCACAGCGATAGCTCGCGCAACCGCACAGTCGTTGTTGCAGCTGACTCTTTGGCCAAAATGTCTAAAGGCAATAGATGCAGCATGACATTAAGGGAATTTGTTCCTGTCTTGTTGAATGCGCCTGAGATACACAACCACGCCATACGCTGAACTTTGTCTAAACTTGTTGGCTGGTGAAGTGCCGGCCACCAGACTACAACACCATATAGCATTATAGGTCTAACCACTGCCGTGTATAGCCAATGCACAATTTTTGGTTTTAGTCCCCACTTCTTTCCTATTGCCTTTTTGCACGAGTACAAAGCTACCGTTGCTTTTCTCGCCCTTTCTTCAATATTAAGCTTAAAGTTCAGCTTCCTGTCCAATATAACGCCAAAGTATTTTGCACACTCACCAAAGGGAATTTCAATTCCCCCTAAGGAAATGGGCCTAACCGTGGGAGTTTTGCGATCTTTGCAGTACATGACTAGTTCTGTCTTTGCAGGATTTACCCCAAGACCATTGTCTTTCGCCCATTTCTCAGTCATCCGGAGGGCCCTCTGAATAATATCTCTGATTGTGGATGGGAATTTTCCCCTGCCTTCTAGCGCCACATCATCTGCGTATGCCACCACTTGTATCCTTTCTTTTTCTAGGGAGACCAGAAGGTCTCCCTAGAACTCCTCCTTGAGGAGTGCCTCTGTTCACATACCTTTGTATGTTTGCTTGTCCTAGTGTGGCTGAAACACGTCTCTTCATTAGAAGTTCGTCTAATAGCCTAAGTATACCTGGATCAACATTTAGAGTTGTCAGTCCATTTAATATCGAGCTCGGATGGACATTATTGAACGCCCCTTCGATGTCTAGAAACGCCACGATTGTGTATTCTTTGACAGATAGTGAGCTTTCAATAAAGCTGACTAGTTCACGTAATGCGGTCTCAGTATACCTGCCCTTCGAGTATGCATGTTGTCGTTTCGAGAACAAACTAGAATCCTCGCTAGTTCTAAGATACATGTATATCATCCTCTCCAGAGTTTTAAGTAGGAATGAGGATAAGCTGATTGGTCGGAAATCCTTCGCCCTCGAGTGAGAGGCTTTTCCCGCTTTAGGTATGAAAACGACTTTTGTTTCCCTCCACTTTCCTGGGATATATGATAAGTTGATATATCCTTTATATATCGCCGACAACCAGGGGATAATTTTGTCAGTCACTGCTTGTAACTCCGCCGGAGTGATTCCATCAGGTCCGGGGGATTTGAATGGTCCAAAGCTATTTAACGCCCATCTTATTCTAGATTCCGATACAATTTCCTCGATAGGAAACGACCGCTGAGCCACTGTGCCACCGCCAGAACCTGGTTCAACCGTCTGATTTCCAGGAAAATGTGTATCCAATAGTACCTCCAGCGTCTCCTCACTGGACGTTGTCCAATTGCTCTCCGATGTTTTAATGAAACCTGGAGCGGAGTTGGTGGATGCTAGAACCTTCCGTAGCCTGGAAGCCTCGGACGTATTCTCAATACTGCTACAGTAATCATTTAATCAAGTCGGATGGTATTGCAAATGGACCATCTGGGATCTCTTTTAGGTATAGCCCCAAATCCATGGTTGAGGGTATATAAGATTCGGCATGTCCGAACTTTTGGCCTTATTTACTTGTTTTAAATTTCATTTTTCAAAGGCAAAAATGTTGGAAATTACATAAAATTTTAGAATCAGTTGAGATTTGTTCGAATTGGCTACCATTGGCACGAATAATGGCCTTCAAGCGGCCACCCAAGTCATTACATGCTGCTCGAAGTTGGCTCTACGGTATTTTGGTTCATTCTCGGCAAAGCATCGTCTTGAGATCATCAATACTGAGGGAATTTTTAGTGTCAACCTTACTGTACCAAATGCCCCAGGCGCAAAAGTTCAACGGATTGAGATCACGGTTGCCACTCGAGCCAAAAATAATCTACCAAAATTTTGAGAAAATTTTACCAAAAAACTACTAAACAAATAAATGTATTGTGCAAAATTTTATTTATTTTATTGCTATAGAAAATTTTGTCAAAATTTTATTGCTATAGAAAATTTTGTCAAAATTTTATTGCTATAGAAAATTTTGTCAAAATTTTATTGCTATAGAAAATTTTGTCAAAATTTTAGTGCTATAGAAAATTTTGTCAACATTTTATTTCTACGGTCCCCAATTATATATAGCCCCCATATAACCGATCCCCAGATTTGGTTTGCGGACCCTCTAAGATGGTACATGATGTTAGTATATGGTCTCTAACAACCATGCAAAAATTGGTCCACATCGTTTCACAATTATATATATAGCCTCCATATAACCGATCACCATATTTGGCTTGTGTAGCCTCTAAGAGAAGCAAATTTCATCCAATCCGGCTGAAATTTGGTACATGGTGTAAGTATATGGTCTCTAACAACTATGCAAAAATTGGTCCACATCGGTCCATAATTTAGCCCCCAGGAGGAGCAAATTTCATCCGATCCGGTTGAAGTTTGGTACATTGCGCTAGTATATTATATGGCCGCTAATAACCATGCCAAAATTGGTTCATATCGGTCTATAGTTATATATAGCCGATCCCCAAAAATAATCTACCAAAATTTTATTTCTATAGAAAATTTTTTCAAAATTTTATTTCTATAGAAAATTTTGTCAAAATTTTATTTCTATAGAAGATTTTGTCAAAATTTTATTTCTATAGAAAATTTTGTCAAATTTTTGTTACTATACAAAATGTTGTCAACATTTTATTTCTATAGAAAATTTTGTCAAAATTGTATTCCTATAGAAAATTTTATTTATATAGAAAATTTTGTCAAATTTTTATTACTATACAAAATTTTGTCAAAATTTTATTTCTATAGAAAATATTTTATTCGGCTTTTTTTGTTTAATTATAACCCGTGTGGACTAACTTACAATTGAGAAGGCGGTGTTAAGAAGTTTTAAGGTACCTTGCCATCGGCAAGTGTTACCGCAACCCAAGTAATTCTTTTATGGATGACAGTCTTTAGTAGAAGTTTCTATGCAATCCATGGTGGAGGGTACAAAAGATTCGGCCTGGCCGAACTTATGGTCGTATATACTTGGTGAGACTCAAACAACCAGAATGTCAATTGCTTGTGTGTGCCTTCGTGCCTTGATAATAGGTCTAGGCGTACATTTCCAGTAAAAAATATCCAGTAAAAACTAGCAAGAGAGTGTATTTTACAACCAGCTGGCAACGTATGCTATGGTTTGCAAGATTTTACTGGGGAAAAAATCTCCAGCAAAAACTTGCAATTTCTCTATCTGATAACTGTGAAATGTAATCTCTCCGGCTCTCATTTGCTGACTTTTTGGTGTAAACGAACGACTACCACTAAAAATTTGTGATAATTATCAAAAACTTTCGGGTTCTCGAACGGAGCTAATGTCGGATTTTCACCCTTCCTATTTCATTTTATCAATCGGTCGTGAATAGGGCCTTATTGTCAAAGGCCTTCGTGTATGTGCATGTATATAAATTATGAATATTAATTTCTTATGTTTTTTTTCATATCAATTTGTTTATCGATTATTTCCCCTTGTGTTTTATTTTCATTTCTCTCGAAATTTATTGGGGAAAACGAAGCTGGTTTGTTTGTGGGCAACATGTGTGTTGTCGTCCCCAAAACACTTTCATTTATTTATTTATGATTTAGTTCTCGCATTCCCTGTTTTTTGTAGCTTTCGTTTTTTTTTTGAGTTTTTTTTTCAAAATTTTTCAATTTCGAACTCATTGCTTAATCCGGTGTCATTTTATTGGATTCGATGTGAAGGTGAAGGTAGAGAGGGAACATAGGGACTATAGGGAATTAATTTGTACACGACACTTTGGGCATTGGGTTCACCAACACCACCATCACATCTACCACACACATATTACACAGAAAATTTAAATGGCATTAAATTTAAATTTAATCAACAGTGGCCGTGTCATAAGCTGCCTGCTATGGTTCATTGGTGGCTGCTGTCAGTGTTCGACATTTAATTAAATATTTAAAAATCCGATAAGAGGAATTATTGAAGATAAACATCATGGAAAAGTTATGCAGATGGATTTAACGTGGAAACCCAGGAAGTTATCGTGCGAGTGTGAGATGAACATGGTAAATAATTTGATTTGGATTAATTTAGGTGTGTATTGAAGAACAGAAAGTATATAATAAATTTTCTTTCAATTGTTTAGATTTAGTTGAAAAAAAGAAAGTGATTTTTCTCGCAAGATATAGACCGACAAAAAAAAATAAAATAAAAATTTGTCTTTAATAATTTTTACACTCAAAAAAGTGAACCCTCTATTTCTCTAAAGCAAATTTAATTTTATTTAAATTCATTGGATTATTATGTTTGGAGAAAATTTCATTTATTCTCATAATTATACCCACCACCATAGAATGGTGATGGGGGTATAATACGTTTGTAATTCCGTTTGTAACACATCAAAATATCGATTTCCGACTATATAAAGTATATATATTCTTGATCAGGGAGAAATTTTAAGACGATATAAGCGTGTCCGTGGGCCAGGTTCGAAGATAGTCTATATCGGTCCAGGTTTTGATATAGCTCCCATATAAACCGATCCCCACATTTGGGATCTTGGGCTTTTAGAAACCGTAGTTTTTATTCGTTTTGTCTGAAATTGGAAATTTAGAGATATTTAAGGACCACAAATAGATGTGCGTGAAGATAAATTGTAAATTGTAAATAGCTAAGACACAAACCAGACAGATTTAGCCGCGCACCGAATGGGTTAATTGAGTTATGCTAAGGCGACCAAAAAAATTGTTATATATATTTTGACTACTTTGGACCAATAATAAATTAACTAAGCGACAAATTTGATGCCATAATAAAGGCCTAGGAGCGCACTTGCAGAAATTAAGGTCACATAGACTAAAAACACCATAACGATTGAGATATTGTAGAAATAAAACCGCACTAATGGATCCTTAATTTTTATAAATTCAGGTCACTGTGCAAAACTGCCCAGGATATTTTGGTATCAGGAGAAAGGTCGTAACGTGTACTTTCTGGCTATATGGTCGCTATATTCGAAAGCAATCCAGAAAATTGTGTTTTATCCAATTTAATGGAAAAATACTAACTTGGATGGGTTAATATAAGGAAAAATGCCCCACTGTGCAATCCTGCCCAGGATATTTTAGTATCGTGAGAAAGGGCGTGACGTGTACTTTATGGCTAAAAGATTTTTGTATTTGAAATCAATCCAAAAAATTGTGTTTTATCCAAGTTAATAGGATTTCAAATACAAAAACCATAAAGTAGCCATAAAGTACACGTCACACCCTTTCGCCCGATACCAAAATATCCTGGGCAGGATTGCACAGGGGGGCATTTTTCCTTATATTAATCCATCCAAGTTAGTATTTTTCCATTAAATTGGATAAAACACAATTTCCTGGATTGCTTTCGGATATAGCGACCATATAGCTAGAAAGTACACGTTACGGCCTTTCTCTTGATACCAAAATATCCTGGGCAGTTTTGCACAGTGGGACATTTTTCTTTATATTTCGGACGTAGTTTGAATTTTTGCATAAAATTGGACAAAACACAAACTTCTGGATATGTATTGAACATAGAAACCTTTTAGCCATAATGTACACATCACGCCCTTTCTCCTGATACCAAAATATCCTGGGCAGGATTGCACAGTGGGCCAGTTTTCTTCTTATTTCTATCATAGTTCGTAATTTCCTATTAACTTGGATAAAACACAATTTTTTGGATTGATTTCAAATACAAAAATCTTTTAGCCATAAAGTACACGTCACGCCCTTTCTCACGATACTAAAATATCCTGGGCAGAATTGCACAGTGGGGCATTTTTCCTTATATTAATCCATCCAAGTTAGTATTTTTCCATTAAATTGGATAAAACACAATTTTCTGGATTGCTTTCGAATATAGCGACCATATAGCCAGAAAGTACACGTTACGACCTTTCTCCTGATACCAAAATATCCTGGGCAGTTTTGCACAATGACCTGAATTTATAAAAATTAAGGATCCATTAGTGCGGTTTTATTTCTACAATATCTCAATCGTTATGGTGTTTTTAGTCCATGTGACCTTAATTTCTGCAAGTGCGCTCCTAGGCCTTTATTATGGCATCAAATTTGTCGCTTAGTTAATTTATTATTGGTCCAAAGTAGTCAAAATATATATAACAATTTTTTTGGTCGCCTTAGCATAACTCAATTAACCCATTCGGTGCGCGACTAAATCTGTCTGGTTTGTGTCTTAGCTATTTACAATTTACAATTTATCTTCACGCACATCACAAATAGTTGTTTTGAAAATGGTGTGTATCGGTCCACTGTTTGGTATAGCCCCCATATAGACGGATCCCCCGATTTTACTTCTTGGGCTTCGAGAAGCCGTAGTTTTTATCCCATTAAATGAAATTAGAAATTTTTTTGTCAAAATTCGTTTTTATTATTCAACATAGTTCCCTTCAGGAGCGATACAACGATTATATCGAACTTCCAATTTTTTGATACCATTTTCGTAGTACTCCTTCGGTTTTGCCTTAAAAGTAGGCGTCAGTTTCGGCGATCACCTCTTCATTGCAGCCAAATTTTTTCCCTGCGAGCATCCTTTTGAGGTCTGAGAACAAGAAAAAGTCTCTGGGGGCCAGATCTGGAGAATTCAATTCATGAATTTTTGCCATCGTTCTCAATGACTTGTGGCACGGTGCGTTGTCTTGGTGGAACAACTCTTTTTTCTTCTTTATATGGGACCGTTTTGCCGCGGTTTCGACCTTCAAACGCTCCAATAATGCTAGATAATAGTCACTGTTGATGGGTTTTCCCTTCTCAAGATAATCGATAAAAAATATTCCATGCGCATCCCAAAAAACAGAGGCCATTACTTTCCCAGCGGACTTTTGAGTCTTTCCACGCTTCGGAGACGGTTCACCGGTCGCTGTCCACTCAGCCGACTGTCGATTGGACTCAGGAGTGTAGTGATGGAGCCATGTTTCATTCATTGTCACATATCGATGGAAAAACTCGGGTGTATTACGAGTTAACAGCTGCAAACACCGCTCAGAATCATCAACACGTTGTTGTTTTTGGTCAAATGTGAGCTCGCGAGGCACCCATTTTGCACAGAGCTTCCGCATATCCAAATATTGATGAATGATATGACCAACACGTTCCTTTGATATCTTTAAGGCCTCTGCTATATCGATCAACTTCATTTTACGGTCATTCAAAATCATTTTGTGGATTTTTTGATGTTTTCGTTAGTAACCACCTCGTTCGGGCGTCCACTGCGTTCACCGTCCTCCGTGCTCATTTCACCACGCTTGAATTTTGCATACTAATCAATTATTGTTGATTTCTCTGGGGCATAGTCCGGAAACTTATTATCAAGCCAAGGTTTTACTTCCACCGTATTTGTTCCCTTCAGAAAACAGTATTTTATCAAAACACGAAATTCGTTTTTTTTTCTTTTTTTCACAATAACAAAAGTTGATTCACAAAAGACGCTCTATCTCACGAACTAATTGACTAACAGACGTCAAATTTTGACACGAATTATTTGAAGGTTGGTATTATATAAAAATAATATGCATTTAATACTAGCGACGCCATCTATGTGTCAGACCGGGGACCTATCAGCCAACCTGTTATGTTTGCTTGGCGGAGTATCTGTCATCAAATCCACCTGATGAAAGTTTTCTTAGGAAACTATTATATTTTTCTGGTTCATGGTGGTGGGTATTTAAGATTTGGCCCGTCCGAACTTAAGTCCGTATATACTTCTGAAGCACGCAATTTTTTATGAAAACGAATCAGATAAATTATGAACTGCGAGATCAAAGGAGACTTCATAATAGTGTGGCTATTATCAACAGGCGATTCAATATTATTGAATCGCCTGTTGATATTGCTACTATAAACAGATTCGATTCCCACTATTTGACTTCTTAAGCATCAGAATAATGCAATATGTTTTGAATGAAATAGACCAAGTCCATAATTCAATTCTTTTCATTTTCTTTTTTTTTGGTTTTTTGTTTGGTGCATTTCGAAATCTTCAAAGAGATATCAAAGCAATGTTGCCACATGAGAAAGTTATGTACTTAAGTCCAGGCAAAGTGAAAAGTGGAAAGTTACATGAACGCTAAACGACAGCAAACGAGAGTCTTGTAAGTACTCGTGTCAACAGCACAGACAAAAACGAAAACAAAACAGCATGCATTTCTTTTGTTAACAACCAAATGCCACTTAATAGTGTATGTCCAACGACAACAACAACAACACCAACAACAATCAAAATAACAACATAATAACATAAGTTAGCTTTAAAGTATTACAACATTACAACACACACACACACACAAAACAATAGCAATTACAACAATTGCAATGACAGAGAGAGAGACCAGCAAAAACACATTACACACATTGCACACACATTTGTATATGCGCTAATTGTACATACATTCCTGCATATATACATGAATGTTTATGAAAACATATGGAATATTTGTAAACAGACACAATGGGCCGAGACCCACAAATTTGATGGCGTAAATTAAATACTAAAAATATTTAATTTGATCCGTGGATATTAAACTCTGTATCAAGACTTGAGGATGATTTTAATAAGGCAGATCCCGCTAGTGATCGGATACAATTTGAGATATCACAATTATAAATAGAGTGTGATAAGTTGGAGAAAAACCACAGCGCCAAAGATAACCCAATATTCTTAGGTGTGTACAGCAATTGTGAGACTTACTTATAATTCTAATATTCCATCAAATAATCAAATACTTCCAAAAACATGTAGTTTGGACCTATAAGACGACTAGTGCCTCTGGCTTCTCGCAATTTTTAAATTTTTATATAAAATACTGGTTTCTATACTCTCTTGATATTAAAATCCAAAATCTAATGTCTATGGATATAAAATTCCTTACATAAAAAAAAAAAAAAAAAAAAACTTAAAACTGGAAATATATAAAATCCAAAATTGCTCTCCTTCAAATGCTCAAAATGAAACAGATTCCTAAGATTTTGTCCTAAACTGGTTCATGAAAACCTCACTATGGGGTAGTCCTACTACAATCAAAAAACAATGAATTGAATTGGTTTTAGTGTCATATAGGGTTGACCTTTTTTTTTTGAGTGTAAGTTGTCCCAAGGCATGTCCTTTGGAATGAGTCCAAGTCATGTCCTAAAGTGTACATAATCCCCTTTTAATGACAAGTCCATGTTAAAGTAACCGGACCAGATCTGGAGCTGAACATATCAGGCACTAGTCCTACAGTGGTCCTAGGGTCCATTCCCAATAAGATAGTGCAAATTGGGGACATCTAAAACAAATTTGGCATAGGCATATGACGAAAGTTCGCCGTTGTCGTATATTTTACTTTGTTTTACAATCCAGCAATAAAAGAGCTTCCAAAAAAGTAACTTCCGAATCCCCAATTTGTTATCCGGAAGTAGTGCAAACTTGGATCATATCCAATGAATTTTACATGAGCTTGTCATTGGACGGAAGTACTGCAACTTTGGATCATTTGCATTGTGCCTTGGAAGTTAATTTGAACGTAGAAATTTGAAAAATTAAAAAAAACAAAATTTTTTCTCCAATTTCACTTTTTATACCCACCACCATAGAATGGTGATGGTGGTATAATAAGTTTGTCATTCCGTGTGTAACACATCGAAATATCGAATTCCGACTATATAAAGTATATATATTCTTGATCAGGGAAAATTCCAAGACGATATAAGCATGTCCGTCTGTCCGTCTCTCCATCTGTCTGTTGTAATCACGCTACAGCGTTCAATAATTGTGCCATCGCCCTGAAATTTGGCACAGATTCGTTTTTTGGTTGCAGGCAGGTCAAGTTCGAAGATGGGCTATATCAGTCCAAGTTTTGATATAGTCCCCATATAAACCGATTTCTCGATTTGGGGTCTTGGGCTTATAAAAAACGTAGTTTTTGTCCAATTAGCCTGAAATTGAAAATTTAGGGGTACTTGAGGACTATAAAGAGGTGTGCCGAAAATGGTGCCCAACGGACTATGTTTTGGTATAGCCCCCATATAGACCAATCTCCCAATTTTGCTTCTTGGGCGTCTAGAAACTGTATTTTCTATCCGATTTTCCTCAAATTGAAAACCTAGAGGTATTTTAGGACCATAAAGAGGTGTGTCGAAAATGGTCCGTATCGGTCCATGTTTTGGTATAGCCCCCATATAGACCGATCTCCCGAGTTTTATTCTTTGGCTTCTATAAACTGTATTTATTACCCGATTTGCCTGAAATTGGAAATCTAGAGGTATTTTGGGACTCCAAATATGTGTGCCGAAATTCTTGGGCATCTAGAAACTATATTTTTTAGCCGATTTGCTTGAAATTTAAAATCTACAGGTATTTTAAGATCACAAATATGTGTGTCACAAATGCTGCCTATTGGTCCATATTTTGGTATAGCCCCCATATAGACCGATCTCCCGACTTTATTTCTTGGGCTTCTAGAATTCGTAGTTTTCCCCAATTCGTCTGAAAGTGGAATTCTAGAGGTATTTGAGGAACATTAAGAGGTGGTGAGTATTGGTCCATGTTTTGGTATAAGCCTCATATAGACCTAACTTCCGAATTTCTAGGACTTCAAATCAAGGCATTATTTCATCATATACACGATATGTTTATGATTTCTCTAAAACTTAAACAAAATTGGTTCTCATAAATCCAGAATCTGAGGTGGTCTTTATAGGTCGAATCTTCAATTTTTTCTTCGGGAAGCGTACTGGTTGAACTGATTTGCTTGGGAGAAGATTTGTCATCAAACCCCTTAAAATGCTAAATATTATCAAGTAACCCGCTACGACGGGTTACTTGATATATTAAGGACCAAGGACCTATTTATGGTCAGCCGAATTCCAGAAGTCCTAGAAATAAATTCGGGAGTTAGGTCTAACAGGTTGGCTGATAAGTCCCCGTTCTGACACATAGATGGCGTCGCTAGTATTAGATGCATATTATTTTTATATAGTACCAACCTTAAAATGATTTGTGTCAAAATTTGACGTCTGTAAGTCAATTAGTTTGTGACATAGACCGTATTTTGTGAAGCAACTATTGTTATTGTGAAAAAAATGGAAAAAAAGGAATTTCGTGTTTTGATAAAATACTGTTTTCTGAAGGGAACAAATACGGTAGAAGCAAAAACTTGGCTTGATAATGAGTTTCCGGACTCTGCCCCAGGGAAATCAACAATAATTGATTTGTATGCAAAATTCAAGCGTGATGAAATGAGCACGGAGGACGGTGAACGCAGTGGACGCCCGAAAGAGATGGTTACCGAGGATAATATCAAAAAAAATCCACAAAATGATTTTGAATGACCGTAAAATGAAGTTGATCGAGGAACGTGTTGGTCATATCATTCATCAATATTTGGATATGCGGAAGCTCTGTGCAAAATGGGTGCCGCGCGAGCTCACATTTGACTAAAAACAACAACGTGTTGATGATTCTGAGCGGTGCGAGTTTTTCCGCCGATATGTGACAATGGATGAAACATTGCTCCATCACTACACTTTTGAGTCCAATCGACAGTCGGCTGAGTGGACAGCGACCGGTGAACCGTCTCCGAAGCGTGGAAAGACTCAAAAGTCCGCTGGCAAAGTAATGGCCTCTGTTTTGTGGGGTACGCATGGAATAATTGTTATCGATTATCTAGAGAAGGGGAAAACCATCAACAGTGACTATTATATGGCGTTATAGGCGCGTTTGAAGGTCGAAATCGCGGCAAAACGGTCCCATATGAAGAAGAAAAAAGTGTTGTTCCACCAAGGCAACGCACCGTGCCACAAGTCATTTATGGTAAAAATTCATGAATTGGGCTTCGAATTGCTTCCCCACCCACCGTATTCTCCAGATCTGGCCTCCAGCGACTTTTTCTTGTTCTCAGACCTCAAAAGGATGCTCGCAGGGAAAAAATTTGCCTGCAATGAAGAGGTGATCGCCGAAACTGAGGCCTATTTTGAGGCAAAACCGAAGGTGTATTACCAAAATGGTATCAAAAAATTGGAAGGTCGTTATAATCGTTGTATAGCTATTGAAGGGAACTATGTTGAATAATAAAAACGAAGTTTGACAAAAAATGTGTTTTTCTTTGTAAGACCGGGGACTTATTAGCCAACTTGTTACTTGTACCAAGTTTGAAGTCAATAGCATTTTTCGTTCGGAAGTTAGTGTGATTTCAACAGACGGACGGACATCAAATCACAATTTCACCACGACCCAGACAAAATATACTTTATGGGGTATGAGACCAATACTTCGATGTGTTACCAACGAAATGTTAATGTTAGCATACGCCCCATCCTATGGTGGAGGGTATACAAAAGAAAGTCCTTAACATTGTGTAAAATTTTCAGCGTAGGAAAAATTCAATTCAAGCACACTGTTGCAAAACCAAATTGTGTACTAGTTTACAGTAGACAAATCCGTTACGGAAATATGAATGAAAAATATTTCATATTACGCATTCAGCTCAACACAAGCTCTATAATCGCTTATGATCAAGACATCACAAAGCAATTGACGTTTTAATTATCCCACTGTACTTTTGCACTAATCAAGGGTGTATAGGGTAGGCAGATACCAGATAATGGCAAAAACAAAATACTTCACTAACGGCAACAACTTCATCTGTAACCAACACGATTAAGCTTACAAGGAAAGACATTGCCGAAGAAAACGAAAACAACACAACAGCATATTGAAAAACAAACAACTGGAAATAATAATCAACAACAACCACATAGATTAGACAAGAGATACACTGAACAACAACTTACGTGCCCGCACATAGAATATTGTGGTAATCGGTAGGTTGAGGGGAATCATACAACTAAAGAAGAAATGTAGCAACAACAATGAAAATTTCCCAAAATTAGGTCAGTAGCGGCGGCGTCAGAGACTATGATGATGACAATAGCATAGCTTCAGTTGTTGGCGGCAACAATACCGGCACCTTTCCTTTTTCTTTACATTATCATAGCTCAAGAGACCCCAACAATTTAAAGCTGAGAGGGGTAATGCATGCCTTGCTAAAGCAACTACCAATTACTTGGGTATTCATGCATGTGTGTGTGTGCGCATATGCACCCTCTCACTCTCTAAGGTTATGCTATGATGATATAGCCGAATGCATTTCTTGATGTTATTGTTGTTATTATTATGGCTCGTTGATGGCGATGATAAGAGATAAAAAGGGCATTCACAATTATGCACTGTGAGTTTTGAGCAACCAAAGAAATGTGGGGTGCGAGAGGAGAAGCCTAAGGCAAAAGAGATAAACATATCATATGTGTGTAGTTGGTGATGGGAGTATATAACGAGTTCAACAATTATTATACGACCATGTTTTCATTGCATTTGGTTAGTGGGTGTGAGGGTGTGGGGAGGGGGGATTGTATATGTCAGTGGGGTAAGTAACATGCGTGCAGCAGAGTGAGTATTCAAGTATTTGTTTGTTGTGTTTAATGTCAGCCAACGAACCGACAACAACGACTAACCCCACAACCAGTGAAGCATTTAGCTACCTCCACCACGGTCTTCAGAAAAACAAAGCTTTCAAGCAAGTAGGGGGAACATTTAGAGATTGGCAAAGGCATAAACAGCAATGCTCTCCCTATGTAGAGTATCATTGACTTAAGACAAAAACCCATACCATGGTGCATTAGTTCCACTTGATTATTTTAGGGAGCAGCGTAGACCCTATATTGACGTCGTTGACAGAATGTTAAGGAAGTCTGAAAGCAAAGCAATACGCATAAACCAGCGTTGAGTTCATCTCGCCCGAATCGCAAATGCCCTCCACCATAACTATGAAAACTAAGGCACAGCTCATCATTACCGAGTATGAAAGATCATTGTTGCTCGGATTTGAGGAAAATACTGTGTTGAACATAGTTTGAATTTCACTTGAAATTAATTAGTTTTAGAATGAATTATAAGAAAATGAATTACGAATTACAAATAATTGTATTAAACTTGAATTTATAAACTGTATTAGAATAAGTGTTAGTTACCCTGTAATAGATTAAGGTGTAGTTTGTCATATTGAGGAAAGTAATGCATTAGATCGTAATTCTCAAAGTCTTTCGGTAATAGATTAAGGAAAAAAAAGGTATTTTATTCAATAGTTTTGACAAAAAAAAAATGCCGCTGCCCATTCCTTCTTCCATCCTTGATCCGTCTCATAAGTGTCAGCTCTGCTGCTTTCCTTACGTGTAAATTGAGTTTGATAACTTCCATCAGTACCTCCAAAGCGGCAGTGGCTGTGTCTTCATAGCGCCTTTTATATAAGTAAGTGCAGTCCTATTTATCCTCGAAATTTGGTGTCTCACAATTGTCCACCAAACATGACAACCATATGTGGCCACAGGTCTTACAACAGCGTAATAAAGCCAACCAAAAAGAGAAGGCCTCATCCTCCATCTTTCCCCGACCAATTACTGACAAGAGTACAATGCCGCATAAGCCCTCTTTATGCGATCCGCAGTATTCTCCATCCAGTTCAGTTTGGAATCCAAGAGAACTCCCAGTACCTTGCTGATTTCGAGAGGCTCAACATCGTCCCTTGGAATTTAGGAGCCTTGTATCCGATAATCTTTCTCCTCCTGGTGAAAAGTACTTGCTGTTTTCCCTAATCCACATCGCCACTCCGAAAGATACTGCAAAGACCCGCTCAGCACATCCGAAATAGAATCCAGGAATTTTCCCGATACCAATATCATCCGCGTATGCCAACACCTTGATGCCCTTGTTGTTCAGCCCAATCTAGCAGTCGTTCACCACCAATAGACACAGCGCGCTCATGGCAATCCTCTAGTGGTCCTAGCCCTCCTTGTGGAGTTCGCCAGCTCATCCACCACGTCCCTATTTAGGAACACCAACTCGATCCATTTTATAACGAATTCTCCGGCAACATTCTTCTCTAATGCCAGTTCTAATCTATCAATTCTCGTATAATGTAAATATATCACGTGTAGGTGTGTGCGAAATTCCCCATTGAAGCCTCAGTTTCTCTCCTATTGTGATTCGTCGATTGGTTTGATTCCTCAAAAGAGATTGTCATCTGAAATCCTTAGATCCCCATTTTCCCAAAACTCTCACTAAAGATCTTCATATCTGGTTTGGACCTAAGTCCAGTCTTGATCATTAAAAACATTAATAAGATTATTCATACAGTTTTGGGCAAATATTTGACCATATTCAGCCCATTGCTTTAGAAAATCAACCCAATTAAAGAAATACTAGTATAGTCTGTAAGCGAACTTTTTACTATAGTAAGATATCAATGTACACTTAGACCACTATAGGTCCCTTGTGATTCTTCAGCTTAATTTTCCCAAATTCTTCTTCCTGAAGTCCTTAAAGTCGCTAAAGAACTCCCATTTGTTTGTCTTCCTTCAAGTTCCATAAAACATCCAACCAGAGACCCTGATGAAAGCGAGTACACTAATAGAAAAAATTACGTTCGGAATATTCATGATTTTGTTCGCCGGCAATTTCATGAACGGCTTTCATGAAAAATCTTAAAATATTCGTTATGGCAACTCCGTCGGTGGGGTAATGTGCTAAATATGTTAACGCGTATGGAGCACACAATCCAAGTTCAGATCATGAACGCGGGTTGTTGTTTTGACAACGCATTGTGTCATTTTATCGTTGACACCGTCGGTTCTCCGTCCGAACCAGTTTTTTACAATAGTGAGATATCAATTTAGTTTGTTATTGCCGTTAGGTTAGGTTATGTTGTCGAGAATGACGAAAGTACTTGCATCGAATTGCTGTCCACTTAGACCACTATTCTCCTTTCCTACCACTCGTCCAAACTTGGTATAATACATTTCGGTCTATCGTGATAAACACGTTCAGTAGCCATATACCATAGTCCATCTCTCTATAACGCTCGGCAAGAAGTGCTCGGTGTCTACAAACAGTATTTTTCCAGTGTATCTAAGCTTTTGAGTATCACGATTGTCACTTCTGTTATTTTCTTTATGTGCAAATCGAAATCGATGCAGACTCCCATCAGTACCTTTAAAGCGACAATGGATGTGTGATAAGAGAGAAGTTTACCACTGTGGTATCATAACGGACTGAATAGTCTAAGTGAGCCTGAAATATCAGGCTGCCACTATACCTAGCCTTATCATATAAATCAGTACCGTTATATTTATCCTATTATTTTTCGGTACATGATTTTGGTGTTTCGCGATTGTCCACCAAATGTGGCAGCCGTATGTAGCCACAGGTCCTATAACCGCAGTATAAAAAGGGAACGACGCATTCCCAACCTATCTCTGACTAATTTCGGACAATATAAAAAGGAGGTCCCTTGTCATCGAGCTAAACATAGAATCGGGCAGCACTCGGTGATAAGACAGAAGTTCACCACTGTGGTATCATAACGGACTAAATAGTCTAAGTGAACCTGAAATATCAGGCTGCCACTATACCTAGGCTTATGATATAAATCAGTACCGTTATATTTATCCTTTTAATTTTCGATACATGATTTTGGTGTTTCGCGATTGTCCACCAAATGTGGCAGCCGTGTGTAGCCACAGGTCCTATAAACGCAGTATAAAGCCAATTAAAAAGGAAACGACCCATTCTCCACCTTTCTCAGACTAATTTCGAACAAGAGTACAATGGCACCAAGATCTTCTTTATGCTGTCGTCGGTATTCTCCATCCAGTTCAGTTTAGAGTTCAAGAAAACTCCCAACTAGCTAGCCGATTTCGAGGGAATCAACTTCGACCCTTGGAACTTTGCACCACTGTACCTACCTATTTACTCTGCGTCACTGTTTGCCATACTACATATTTAACTACCCACTACTGTGCCCAAGGCTTCATTTAGTTGAGGAAAGTACAAGTATCATAGGGATAAAGCGATTTCTAACACCCTACATAAAGTGGGGATATGTTGGTAATTCTCGTTGGGTCGAGAGTATCATCGACTTAAGAATGTGGGTTTTTGGAGACGATGGCATGAAACACCCGAAGCTCAAAGAATAGTAAAGCGAGTGGCATCGACCGCTGCCGAACTTCCGATTCATCACAACGCGATTCGTTCGCATCAATATTTGTAGGCTTAGCGCGATCCGTTCGCATCCTAACAGTGTAGTAGGCTAACACCCTCCACCACCTTCTCCCCTGCCCTTTTTCCTCCCCGGCTATACTAGCACCCACCCAACGCGGTTCGTCCGCTTCAGAAGTTCGCCTGCTTCAATGGTTCGTCCGCTTCCGCGATTCGTCCGCTTCAGAAGTTCGCCTGCTTCAATGGTTCGTCCGCTTCCGCGATTCGTTCACTTCAGCGGTTCGGCTGCTTCCGCAGTTCTGCTGCTTCCGCAGTTCGGCTGCTTCCGCAGTTCGGCTGCTTTCGCGGTCCGCCCGCTTCAGCAGTTCGGCTGCTTCCGCGGTTCGTCCGCTTCCGCGGTTCGTCCGCTTCCGCGATTCGTTCGCTTCAGCAGTTCCCCCTGCCCTTTTTCCTCCCCGGCTATACTAGCACCCACCCAACGCGGTTCGTCCGCTTCAGAAGTTCGCCTGCTTCAATGGTTCGTCCGCTTCCGCGATTCGTCCGCTTCAGAAGTTCGCCTGCTTCAATGGTTCGTCCGCTTCCGCGATTCGTTCACTTCAGCGGTTCGGCTGCTTCCGCAGTTCTGCTGCTTCCGCAGTTCGGCTGCTTCCGCAGTTCGGCTGCTTTCGCGGTCCGCCCGCTTCAGCAGTTCGGCTGCTTCCGCGGTTCGTCCGCTTCCGCGATTCGTTCGCTTCAGCAGTTCGGCTGCGTCAGCGGTTCGTCCGCTTCAATCTAGGGCTAGTATAGCCGAATCCCCTTTTCCTACGACAGGTGTTCCCAATCTACGAACATCTGTTGGCCCGGCACCATCGGCATCCTCGTATACTAACACCGTCGGCCCACTACCATCGTCATCACTGCACACGAACACCATCGGCCCGACCCCATCGTCAACGCCGTACTATTCACCGTCGTCACCAGTTAGTATCACCCCGTCCTATCACTGACACCGTTCATCATCGTATCCAGTCAATTCACCGACACCGTTCATCACCGTATCCAGTGAATTCACCGACACGTTCATCATTGCATCCAGTCAATTCACCGACACCGTCCATCATTGTATCCAGTCAATTCACCGATACCGTCCATCATCGTATCCAGTCAGTTCACCGACACCGTTCATCATTGTATCCAGTCGATTCACCGACACCGTTTCATCATCAAACAAGATCGCCCATTCGTCAACCAGCACTGCCCGAGTCTTCGTCATCGTCCGACCCAGCTCAGCCTACATTTCATAGTCGAAGCCCCACCAGTCGTCGCCGCCCATTCAGCCCACTCATTGCCCTTACCCAAAACTGTATTTTATATAGATAAGAGTTGTTAATAAAACCCGAAAAAGAGTAAAAGTAGTGTGTTATTATTTAAGGTTTGTGGATCCTTAAAAGGTAATCCTGGACGGCCACTGGCCTACCTCAGCCCACGAAGAAAACCACGTTTCACTTTCTAGGGGGCTAGAAAAATTATTCTCACTCTATTTCGATTTGTTGCAAATGGTACAATGAATCTAACTTACTATCCATGCTATGGTAAAGGATTTTAAAAAGCTTTCAAGTAAACAAGTCACGTTGTGCCACCTTTTTCATGAAAAGGGCAGAGTAAAGGAATTACATTGCAGTTGAAAAATGATGTAATCTCACATGAGTTTGTCCTTAACTCACCGTGTTTGCTAAACCATAAGAGGCTTAAAGACAACGAAAGAGAGAAAAATATTTATAAACATCAATTGTCTCACGTTGCTCTCTCACTCTAACTCTTTTCTCTTGTAATGTGCTTATGTGAAATGTAAACAAACTTGAATTTAAGGATTACCGCCAGCCCTGAATCGAGTCGTCAACCCGGAAACTTGAACAGAAGCCAGCTGTTGCTACTCAAGTTTAAGGTAAATCAATTGTCTATCGCCATGTATTAATCGCCTTATTACCTTCTTCTTTTTGTCTCCCTTTTTACATTACATTCGGTTAGATACCGGCATTATTTTCCAGTATTGGGATTTTCTCATGAATAGTTTGCAATAAAGAAGGTTTATGAAGAGCTGTTGATCCAATGCATTGGAATATGGGAAATAGGTATTCGACCAGGGAAGGAACTTATCAGACACTATGAATTAAGTGAATGAATGACCCACAATTCATGGTGAACTATAATTTCAAATTTGATTGGAAGAGTTAATATGGTATTATAATAAAACAAAACAGAAATCCGTTTCAATACATCTCCTGACGCCGATAATACCTTTCAAGTGGTTGTTTGTTTATGGAATATGGAATGGAATGGGATGACGGAGCAAGTCGGGAATATTTTGAAGATCAATATAGCGATTTTGGATTATTAATATCTGTTTTTGTTCTCTAATACCGAAATATAAAATACAATCCTCGTAAGTGGTTTCATCGACTGCAGAGGTTATTGGGCATCGTTTCCTGGAATACACAAGATTTTCTTTTTACACAAACAAAGGTTATATTTCACCATTATAACTCTCCGCTACACCCCCATAACTTCGCCATGGTCAAATTGGCCACATTAGGTTTCGAACCGTTGCCCAATCCATCGCAATTTCCTGATTTGATCCCAGTCCACATAAAAAATCTTAGTTTAAAGAGGAGGTCGCAAATGAGCATGATCCGTAGCTTATGCAATTCTTATTTTTAGAAGGAAGAAAATCAGGGAGGATTTTGATATTATGTATGGATGATCTCCTCGATCATTGGGTTCAGCTAAAAATTGCCTTAACGGGGTTCATCGAGGTTGCTCAACGGTTATTAAAGACCATATCCAGATGTCCCGAAAACTGCTGAAAAGAAGGATTCCGATGACAAAATACCAGTCTCGAGCACCGCTGATTGAAGGTGCTCGTAATAGCTGATACAGTAGACATTTGAAACGTCCGAATGGGCAAGGATATTTGGATAGAAGAAAGCTGTCGATACGATATGTGTCCCTTTCTCACTCTTTACGGACAAAAAACGTAACCGTGAACTGTTTCCTAGTGTTTGACGATGTTTAAACTCAATCCTAGAGAAATTCAACCTCGCCGTGAACTTCTCCACTTATCAATGAGTGGTGGCGGATTCTATGTTGAACTCAATAATAAGGTACCTCATTTTTATAGTCGAGTCCGAATGGCGTTTTACATTACGGTGGAACCACTTTGAAAAACTCAGAAATGTCACCAACATTACTAAGTTGGGAACAAAAAACCTTTTGTTGTCCGCTCGGAACCTGAATTTGTCATTGATCTAAACATGGAATCGGGCAGCACTCAATGACAAGATAGAAATTCACCACTGTGGTATCACAATGGGATAAATAGTCTAAGTAAGCCTACAATTACGGGATGCCACTATACATAACCTAACCTAGAAGGCAAATAAATCAAATCAGGAGATCGGTCTACATTGGCGTTATGCCAAAGCATGAAACGATACACACCATCTTCTTTAGACTATGGGTGGATCACATCTCATTTCCAATTGCAAATCGGGGAAAATTTTCTATGCCTAGAAGTCCAAAACTACTGGTGCAATGAGGACAGGACTCACTTGAAAACGCGGTTTGTAGGAACACAGAACTCGTTGCTTCAGTTGGGCAATGTATAAGGAAAGGTTATATGGCGACTCGATGCCGATAATACCTTTTATTCCAATTGCAAATCGGGGAAAATTGTCTGTGCCTAGACACAAAGGCAACTGGTGCAATGAGGACTGGACTCGCTCGAAAACGCGGTTTGTAGGAACACAGAACTCGTTGCTTCAGTTGGGCAATGTATAAGGAAAGGTTATATGGCGACTCGATGCCGATAATACCTTTCATTCCAATTGGTAATCGGGGAAAATTGTCTATGCCTAGAAGTCCAAAACTACTGGTGCAATGAGGACTGGACTCAGTTGAAAACGAGGTTTGTAGGAACACAGAACTCGTTGCTTCAGTTGGGCAATGTATAAGGAAAGGTTATATGGCGACTCGATGCCGATAATACCTTTCATTCCAATTGCAAATCGGGGAAAATTGTCTGTGCCTACAAGTCCAAGGCAACTGGTGCAATGAGGACTGGACTCGCTCGAAAACGCGGTTTGTAGGAACACAGAACTCGTTGCTTCAGTTGGGCAATGTATAAGGACAGGCTATATGGCGACTCGGCATATATATGAGGGTAAATTGAAATTGATTATCCAAAGTATACACGGGATTGGGAGGTAAGACGCGGCGCATACATTTTGGGGATCTGAATATTTATACGGATGGATCGAAAATGGTTGAAGGCAGTGAAAGCGTTATTTACTGCGAAGAGTTGGTTGGGAATTAGAGTCATATATGATGGACTGCGGATGCAGTATATCTCAGGCGAAGGTATTTTCCATTACAGAAGCTGGGGAACTTCTGTTGATGAGGCTGATATTCCGAACTGATAGCAACCTCTATATCTGCATTAATAAAGGCCTTGGCTAATGCAAACATGCCTCTGCCGCAGAGAGCTTAGAGCTCTCACTGAACATCGTAATATTAAACTGTGTTGGATACCTGGCCTTTTTGCAATAATGTGTAGATGGTGCCTGGGCCTGGAGGCTACGGAAGACTTCTACCATTTTCTGTGATAGTTTCCGGCATTATCATTTAGAAAGAACAAGATACTGGGCTCCTTTTTCTTACAGAATATTACTGATATACGGGACTATAATCTTAAGAAAATACTTGCCTTCATCTAAGCTTCTGGATAGAGGACCTAGAAAACTCGAAAATATGATAAAAATTAATCCTGGCAGAGGAAGATAGGTAATGACGAAAAAAGAAACAATTATAAGGAGTAACAATGAATCAATATGGTCCAATAGGAAGCCAATTCATCCTCTATAACCTAGCTTAACCAGAACCTAAGAAGTCGAAGCGGGAGAATGGTCTATATAAGGACTATACCCAAACATGGACCTATTTGTAGAACTCAAAAGCCTCTAGATTGTTTCTTTCAAGGAAATCAAAAAAAAAATTTCAGCCCGAGAAGCTCAAGAACCCAAATCGGTAGATAGGTATACATGGAGAATATAACAAACCATAGGATGGTGGACACCATATTTGACACACCAGTTTGTGGGTCGATGAAATACGGATAAAAATTACGGTGTCTACATAACATGTTGGCTGATAAGTCCCCGGTCTGACACATAGATGGCGTCGCTAGTATTAAATACATATTATTTTTATATAGTACCAACCTTCAAATGATTCGTGTCAAAATTTGACGTCTGTAAGTCAATTAGTTTGTGAGATAGAGCGTCTTTTGTGAAACAACTTTTGTTATAGTGAAAAAAATGGAAAAAAGGAATTTCGTGTTTTGATAAAATACTGTTTTCTGAAGGGAACAAATACGATGGAAGCAAAAAACTTGGCTTGATAATGAGTTTCCGGACTCTGGCCCAGGGAAATCAACAATAATTGATTGGTATGCAAAATTCAAGCGTGGTGAAATGAGCACGGAGGACGGTGAACGCAGTGGACGCCCGAAAGAGGTGGTTACCAACGAAAACATCAAAAAATCCACAAAATGATTTTGAATGACCGTAAAATCAAGTTGATCGAGATAGCAGAGGCCTTAAAGATATCAAAGGAACGTATTGGTCATATCATTCATCAATATTTGGATATGCGGAAGCTCTGTGCAAAATGGGTGCCGCGCGAGCTCACATTTGACCAAAAACAACAACGTGTTGATGATTCTGAGCGGTGTTTGCAGCTGTTAACTCGTAATATACCCGAATTTTTCCGTCGATATGTGACAATGGATGAAACATGGTTCCATCACTACACTCCTGAGTCCAATCGACAGTCGGCTGAGTAGACAGCGACCGGTGAACCGTCTCCGAAGCGTGGAAAGACTCAAAAGTCCGCTGGCAAAGTAATGGCCTCAATTTTTTGGGATGCGCATGGAATAATTTTTATCGATTATCTTGAGAAGGGAAAAACCCTCAACAGTGACTATTATATGGCGTTATTGGAGCGGCAAAACGGTCCCATATGAAGAAGAAAAAAGTGTTGTTCCACCAAGACAACGCACCGTGCCACAAGTCATTGAGAACGATGGCAAAAATTCATGAATTGGGCTTCGAATTGCTTCCCCACCCACCGTATTCTCCAGATCGGGCTCCCAGCGACTTTTTCTTGTTCTCAGACCTCAAAAGGATGCTCGCAGGGAAAAAATTTGGCTGCAATGAAGAGGTGATCGCCGAAACTTAGGCCTATTTTGAGGCAAAACCGAAGGTGTACTACCAAAATGGTATCAAAAAATTGGAAGGTCCTTACAATCGTTGTATCGCTCTTGAAGGGAACTATGTTGAATAATAAAAACGAATGTTGACAAAAAAATGTGTTTTTCTTTGTTAGACCGGGGACTTATCAGCCAACCTGTTAGATGGACAAGAAGTAAAATTGAGAAATCGGTCTATAATAGGGCTGTACCAAAACATAGACCGATATAAATAAGTTCTACGCAGGTCATTTTGGAGCTGAAAGACCTCTAGATTTCCGATCTAAGGCAAATCGAGTAAAAATTGCGGTAGCAAACTTATATGGAGGCTATATCAAACCCTGGATTGATATAGTCCATCTTCGAACTTGTGCTGTTTGCAACTATAAAACTAATCTGTAACAAATTTCACAACGATAGCTCCTTTATTGAACAGACAGACGGACATCGATTAGATCGATGTTTACAGGCTTATTCCTACCTCCTCGCCACTGTGGTGCAATGGTTAGCATACCCGCCTTGCATACACAAGGTCGTGGGTTCGATTCCTGCTTCGACCTAACACCAAAAAGTTTTTAAGCGGTGGATTATCCCACCTCAGTAATGCTGGTAACATTTCTGAGTGTTTCAAAGCTTCTCTAAGTGGTTTCACTGCAATGTGGAACGTCGTTCGGACTCGGCTATAAAAAGGAGGTCCCTTGTCATTGAGCTTAACATGGAATCGGGCAGCACTCAGTGATAAGAGAGAAGTTCACCAATGTGGTATCACAATGGACTGAATAGTCTAAGTGAGCCTGATACATCGGGCTGCCACCTAACCTAACCTAACCTACCTCCTCGCCACGATCGAATTAGGCCACTAATTGTTAGTCCATCCACCGTATTTTTCTCGTTCCGTCGCATGCGACCTTTTAAGTCTCTAGGTTGACACAATATCTGGAATATGTGAAGGTCATAGACCCCGTATTACATATATTTAAGCCTGCCAAAAAGATGTTGAGACATCGATGGGCCAATTCGGGAAGAAGAATTAGCATATAAGACCCAAAATGAATCATCTCTCCCCCGCCATATCTATACTGAGGGCTATGGAAATTGAAATTAGCCAGCGATGAAACATGGATAGCCAGACATGTGTAGATTGGCATCATAGTATAGCGTGTGTGATGTGTGTTCAATTGGGGCCTTAATGTGACAACGTAGACAAAGGATAGTTGTGTGTTACGATCGGTGGATCTGATGCACAGATAGTTTTAGTTTGTAAGTTGTATATAAGGAAGATTATTTTTAAAAATTAAGCAGTATGAAAAATCAGTATATTGTTGAAACATTTGGTCCTTCGAGCCCGATGATTGGTTTATACAAAAACTGAGTTTTCCCCCACGAGAGGTAAGAAACTCAGTAAAACCAAAAATGTCCTCTTAGATAAAATATATCAGGGAAGAATAGTCCCCGTGGCTTAAACAATGGGAAAGAAAAAGTAGCTTTCCACTGAAAAAAAAATCAGGGAAAAAAGAAAAAAGCCAAACAAGGCAAAAATGAAAGAATAAAGCCAAAGCGGCTGAAGCAAAATAAAAGCCTAAGCGGCTAAAACAAAGTAAACCAAAGTAAAAATAATATTAATAGGGGAAAAGGCATAAATTATAAACAACAAGTATATACGGTCGTAAGTTCGGCCAGGCCGAAGCTTATGTACCTTCCACCATGGATTGCGTAGAAACTTCTACTTAAGACGGTCATCCACAATTAAATTACTTGGGTTGCGGTAACACTTGCCGATGGCAATGTACCTTAAAACTTCCTAACACCGTCTTCTAAATTGCAAGGTAGTCCATACGGGATATATATTAAACTAAACAAGGCAGATTAAATACGTATATAATTAAGTTTGAAAAAAAATTTCTATAGAAATAAAATTTTAACAAAAGTTTCTATAGAAATAAAATTTTGACAAAATTTTCTATAGAAATAAAATTTTGACAAAATTTTCTATAGAAATAAAATGTTGACAAAATTTTCAAAGAATTAAAATATTGACAACATACTCTATAGAACTAAAATTTTGACAACATTTTCTATAGAAATAAAATTTGACAAAATTTTCTATAGGAATAAAATGTTGACAAAATTTTCTATAGGAATAAAATTTTCTATAGAAATAAAATTTTGATAGATTATTTTTGGCTCGAGTGGCAACCATGATTATGAATCGATATGGACCAATTTTTGTGTGATTGGGGATCGGCTATATATAACTATATACCGATATGGACCAATGTTGGCATGGTCGTTAGGGACCATATAATAACACCACGTACCAAATTTTAACCGGATTGGATGAATTTTGCTTCTCCAAAAGGCACCGGAGGTCAAATCTGGGGATCGGTTTATATAGGGGCTATATATAATTATGGACCGATATGGACCAATTCGTGTATGGTTGTTAGAGACCATATACTTACACCACGCACCAAATTTCAACGGGATCGGATGAATTTTGGTCTTCCAAGAGGCTCCGGAGTTCAAATCTGGGGATCGATTTATATGGGGGCTATATATAATTATGGACCGATATGGACCAATTCGTGCATGGTTGTTAGAGACCATATACTTACACCACGTACCAAATTTCAACTGAATCAGATGAATTTTGGTCTTCCAAGAGGCTCCGGAGTTCAAATCTGGTGATCGGTTTGTATGGGGGCTATATATAATTATGGACCGATGTGGACCAATTTTTGCATGGTTGTTAGAGACCATATACTAACACCATGTACCAAATTTCAACTGAATCAGATGAATTTTGGTCTTCCAAGAGGATCCGGAGTTCAAATCTCGTGATCGGTTTGTATGGGGGCTATATATAATTATGGACCGATGTGGACCAATTTTTGCATGGTTGTTAGAGACCATATACTAACACCATGTACCAAATTTCAGCCGGATCGAATGAAATTTGCTTCTCTTAGAGGCTCCGCAAGCGAAATCGGGGGATCGGTTTATATGGGGGCTATATATAATTATGGACCGATGTGGACAACCATTTTTGCATGGTTGTTAGAGACCATATACTAATACCTTGTACCAAATTTCAGCCAGATCGGATGAAACTTGCTGCTCTTAGAGGGTCTGCCAGCCAAATTTGGGGGTCCGTTTATATGGGGGCTAAACGTAAAAGTGGACCGATATGGCCCATTTGCAATACCATCCGACCTACATCAATAACAACTACTTGTGCCAAGTTTCAAGTCGATAGCTTGTTTCGTTCGGAAGTTAGCGTGATTTCAACAGACGGACGGACATGCTCAGATCGACTCAGAATTTCACCACGACCCAGAATATATATACTTTATGGGGTCTTAGACCAATATTTCGATGTGTTACAAACGGAATGACAAAGTGGAGGGTATACAAATATAAAAATGTCGTTAAACATTGATCAAGTGGCGGCGATAAACCAAAATATCCGGATTCAATATAAATTCCACCAAGAGCAATGGAAGAGACAGCAAGAGGAATCTCAGAAACGAATGATGGAGCAGATGTTGCAGATGCTGGTCAAATACAAGGAAGTGAATGTTAAATTCCAAACGAAAAAAGCGAAGTTTTCTGAGTCCAAAGAAGTAGAGATTTTTGGACTCTCTGAAAATGCATTAGATAATGTGCTCCTATTATCATGACCATCACTATTCTGATTGCTGCAATGGCTGCGTTAAAATTTGGCCTATATATGTTTCTACTACCTTAAAATCCCTTCCAATCTTTTCACTGCGTCTTTATAGCCCTTCTGTGATTTTCCACAATTCCCCAAAACGAATTTCAAATTTCCCGAAAATTTTAAGGCTCATGTTAATAGCAAACAAATCGTAACTTCCCTTAAAAACAAACAAAAAACTCCCTACTCCCTAAAATTCCCAGCCTAGCAAGATAGTAATATAAACCTTTTACTACAGCATGTGGATGGAAAAATATTTAGCCAGGAGAACCACCATTTATGGTGGGGGGGAAATACTATGGTTTCCTCCTTCCCTACCATATTTGTTCTAGTACTTACTTTTGCAGCATTTTAGAGGAAATAAGTACCACTCAATCATCACTGTAGCATGAAAATAGCAAACGATGGGGTAACATTAGTTTTGAGGCTGGGAAAACCCCCCGTTTGTATGTTAAAGTGCCACGTGTCAGCTAAAGGGAAACGAAACCATCCAGGAAATCGGTGGCTGTAAATCTAAAATGTGTTTACTCTGTTCCATGGTTGTAAACACATATGCTGACAACATTATGCCAAATATGACACTTTTCGAAATGATTTTAAGGCGCTGAAATATAAAACGTTACCACCTCTCTCTCGCTCTCTTGATTTCCCTACCACCACAAAAGCCATTCATTTTATGTCAGCGAGCTAAAGGATACTGCCCCCAACACCCAAAACAAAGACACATAAAAATCCCCCCTAACAACCAAATAAAGCTGATTTATTTTATCAATGGACCCATTCGTTGGAGCACCAAGAATGCAAACAAAAAAAAAACAACTAATGAAGATTCTTTCATTATTTTAAAGTTAATGGGGTCGTGGATGTCAGATTAGAAGTGAGCAAGTGACCAGAAATCTGGCTCACGAATTACGTGAAAAGACACCCACTAGCTCCGTTCGAGAACCCGATAATTTTTGATAATTATCACAATTTTTTACTGGAAGTCGTTTGTTTACACCAAAAAGCCAGTAAAAGAGAGCCGGAGAGAGACTACATTTGACAGCTACGAGATAGAGTAATTGCAAGTTTTTGCTAGAGATTTTTTCCCCAGTAAATTCTTGCAAGCCATAGCATACGTTAGCAGCTGGTTTTTTGGTAAAAAAACAAAGCACCAATATATTGTTTATGTTCCGCAATTACAATTGGAAGTTAAACAAGCAGGATTTCGTTTGTTGCTTTTAATGTTTTAGAGGCTGAAATTCTGAATGTGCAAATAGTTACTATCGTTCGCGTACTTTTCAGCAATTTTAAGCAAAGAGAGTAATATACACTCTTACCCTCTTGCTAGTTTTTACTGGATATTTCTTACTGGAAAAGTACGTGAACAGACCTACTATCTGAGAGCCCACGGACTGTTGGTGGAGTTAACGAGACGCCCAGTGATAAAAATCTCCTGAGACCTGTGCCTTTTCGGAAATTCAATGTGCTGCATCTTTTGCGCAAATATTAATTTATTGCACAGCAGTTTCCAATCAGACAACCGAGTTTTTCGTAGGAGCTACAGTCCCCGCTTTGCATATATGCGTCTAGAGAAGACAGAAATATGTAGGGAAGACTAACAGCCTTTTTCTGTATGTCGAACGAGCTTATGTTAAATGTCGACTTAAATGCATAGAAACAGCTGATTTTTGGTTATAAATTCAGCTGTTTGCTACCATTTCAGCCGATCGATAGAGCTCGTTCGACATACAGAAATATTTCCATAACATTTCAAACTCTGTTAGCCGTTAAATAGGTTTAATTTAAGGCGGGATTTGGGGAGGAAAAGACTTTGACGCACTACCAAACAAAAACTGGGTAAGCTGTTGAAGCGAAAACCTGCTCGCCAAGAGCATTTGCGCCATACCCCCAGCAATACCATATATTTGAGAATAATGATTTACTATCACAAAGCGATTTCGGTTACCAATCATCAGATTTTCATGCGTACTATCGAAATTTTGTCAAAATGTCAATTCTACAGAAAATTTTGTCAAAACTTTATTTATATCGCAAATTGTATAAAAATTTTATTTCTATAGAAAATGTTGTCCAAATTTTATTTCTATAGAAAATTTTTTCCAAAAATTTAGTTTTCTATAGAAAATGTTTTCCACAAATTTAGTTTTCTATAGAAAATTTTGTCAAACCTTTATTTTTATAGAAAATTTTGTCAAAATTTTATTTCTATAGAAAATTTTTCAAAATTTTATTTTTATAGAAAATTTGTCTAAATTTTATTTCCATAGAAAATGTTGTCAAAATTTTATTTCTACAGAAAATTTTGTCAAAATTTTATTTCTATAGCGAATTTTGTCAAAATGTTTTTCTATAGAAAATTTTGTCAAAATTTTATTTCTATTTTATTTTTAAATGCATATATCAGCTGTGATGCGCATTTAGACTGATTGTATGTACGAAGTACACATAGTGTACCGTAGTACATGTAATGATATAATGGCATTATGTATTAGCCTATCACTACCGGTTATTTTTATGGTTTATGGAATCATCAGTTCCCTTTATTGGACGATCTACTGATCTCAATTATTAGACTATGTTTGTAAGTCATTCTTCTATTGCAAAGAACGAGCTTAAGCAAATCCAACATGTCCAAAAAAAGAAATGCAGTAGAAAACATTTTCACCTTCCAATTACACCACTCCAGTATGTTGCCGTCGGTAACTGATTTACTGGAGATTGAATGCCATGCAATGACATTCGATGACCGTATACTGCCTGTTTCCATTGTTTTTGTTTCGTTTTCGTTCGGTAATGATAGGTGAAAATGTTCTCTACTGCATTTCTTTTTTGGACATGTTGGATTGGCTTAAGCTCGTTCTTTGCAATAGAAGAATGACTTACCAACATAGTCTAATAATTGAGATCAGTAGATCGTCCAATAAAGGGAACTGATGAGGATGTGGAAATCCGAAACAGCTGCCTTCCCAACCATTTTGGACAACATTTTCACGTTTCCATACACCATCAAAATAACAGGTAATGATAGGCTAATAAATAATGCCATTATATCATTACATGTACTACGGTACACTATGTGTACTTCGTACAGACAATCAGTCTAAATGCGCATCACAGATGATATATGCATTTAAAAACAAAACGACTGAACGAAAACAACAAAAACAATGGATTTCTATTTTATTTTTATCGAACATTTTGTCAAAATTTTATTTCTACAGAAAATTTTATCAAGATTTTAATTCTATAGAAAATTTTAACAAAATTCTATTTCTATCGAATATTTCGTCAAAACTTTATTTCTATAGAAAATTTTATCAAAATTTTATTTCTATAGACAAATTTATCAAAATTTTATTTCTATAGAAAATTTTGTCAAAATTTTATTTTGTTGTTGTTTTTTTTTTTTTTGATCTCAGCTTAAAGCCATGCATTGGCTAAACTACAATGTAGCTTAACCAACAGAGGAAAAGTATGCTTGTCAAATTTATTTGGGCAAAGCCCTATAGACTTCAAGATGGTTGGAAGTACAGCTGTTTCGGAATTACCACATTCCTCATCAGCATCCTCTACTTGCAGCAAAACTATCAACCAATTATCAGAATAAATTCGGGTAATTCACTCAACCCAAAGTGAACTACACTTGAACCTCCCGAAAAAGGGTTTTATAGTCGGCTACTGCCTAAACAAATTTGCCAGCATATCTCTTTTCCTTTAAATTTTATTTTTATAGAAAATTTGTCTAAATTTTATTTCTATAGAAAATTTTTTCAAAATGTTATTTATATAGAAAATTTTGTCAAAATTTTATTTCTATAGAAAAATTTATCAAAATTATATTTCTATAGAAAATTTTGTCAAAATTTTATTTTTATAGAAAATTTTTCTAAATTTTATTTCCATAGAACCCAAATAAATTTGACAAACATTATTTTCCTCTGTTAGTTAAGCTACACTTGTAGTTTAGTCACGGTTTAAGCTGAAATAAAAACACAACAGAAATTTTATTTCTATAGAAAATTTTGTTTAAATTTTATTTCTATAGAAAATTTTGTCAAAATTTTATTTCTATAGAAAATTTTGTCAAAAAAAAAATTTTTTTAGAAAATTTTGCCAATTTTTTTCTATAGAAAATTTTGCCAAATGTTATTTCTGTTTGACTTTTATAGAAAATTTTGTCAAAATTTTATTTCTACAGAAAATTTTGTCAAAATTTTATTTCTATCGAAAATTTTTTTGATTTCAACTTAAAACCATACATTGACTAAATTACAAGTGTAGCTTAACCAACAGAGGAAAAGAATGTTTGTCAAATTTATTTGGGCAAAGCCATATAGACTGCAAGATGGTTGGATGGACGCACGTTTCGGAATTACCACATTCCTCATCAGCATTCCTCTGTTGGTTAAGCTACACTTGTAGTTTAGTCAATGTATGGTTTTAAGTTGAAATCAAAAAAACACCAACAAAATTTTATTTCTATATAAAATTTTGTCAAGATTTTAATTCTATGGAAAATGTTAAAAAAATTCTATTTATATAGAATATTTTGTCAAAATTTTATTTCTATAGAAAATTTTCTCAAAATTTTACTTCTATAGAAAATTGTGTTAAAATTTTATTTCTATAGAAAATTTTGTCAAAAAAAAAATTTCCAAATTTTATTTCTATAGAAAATTTTCTCAAAATTTTATTTCTATCGCAAATTGTGTCAAAATTTTATTTCTATAGAAAATTGTGTCAAAAATTTATTACTATTTTATTTTTATAAAAAATTTTAAAAAAATTTTATTTTTATAGAAAATTTTGTCAAAATTTTATTTCTATAGAAAATTTTGTCAAAATTTTATTTCTTCAGAAAATTTCGGCAAAATTTTATTTCTATAGAAAATTTTGTCAAAATATTTTTATAGAAAATTTTGTCAACATTTTATTTCTATAGAAAAATTTTGTCAAGGTCTTGTTTCTATAGAAAAGTTCGTTGATATTTTATTTATATACAAAAATTTTGTCAAAATTTTATTTCTATAGAAAATATTTTCAAAATTTTATTTCTATAGAACATTTTTTGTCCAAATTTTAATTTTATAAAAAATTTTGTCAACATTTTATTTTTATAGAAAATGTTGTCAAAATTTTTTATAGAAAATTTTGTCAAAATTTTATTTCTATAGAAAATTTTGTCAAAATTTTATTTCTATAAAATGTCTTGTCATAAATTTTTTATATAGAAAATTTTGTCCACATTTTATTTCTATAGAAAATTTTTATTTCTATAAAATTTTTTGTCAAAATTGTATTTTGGTAGAAAATTTGTCTAAATTTTATTTCCATAGACAATTTTCCCAAAATTTTATTTCTATCGCAAATTGTGTCAAAATTTTATTTCTATAGACAATTTTGTCAAAATTTTATTTCTATAGAAAATTTTTGCAAAATTTTATTTCTATTTTATTTTTATAGAAGATTTTATCAAAATTTTATTTCTGTAGAAAATTTTGTCAAAATTTTATTTCTATAGAAAATTTTTTCCAAATTTTATTTCTATCGAAAATTTGCTCAAAATTTTATTTCTATAGAAAATTGTGTCAAAATTTTATTACTATTTTATTTTTATAGAAAATTTTATAAAAATTTTATTTTTATAGAAAATTTTATAAAAATTTTATTTTTATAGAAAATTTTATAAAAATTGTATTTCTATAGAAAATTTTGTTCAAATTTGATTTGTATAGAAAGTTTTGTCCAAATTTTATTTTTATAGATAATTTTGTCAACATTTTATTTTTATAAAAAATGTCAATATTTTTTATAGAAAATTTTGTCAAAATTTTATTTCTATAGAAAATTTTGTCAAAATTTTATTTCTATAAAATGTCTTGTCAAAATTTTATTTATATAGAAAATTTTGTCCACATTTTATTTCTATAGAAAATTTTTATTTCTATAAAATTTTTTGTCAAAATTGTATTTTGGTAGAAAATTTGTCTAAATTTTATTTCCATAGACAATTTTCTCAAAATTTTATTTCTATCGCAAATTGTGTCAAAATTTTATTTCTATAGAAAATTTTTGCAAAATTTAATTTCTATAGAAAATTTTTGCAAAATTTTATTTCTATAGAAAATTTTTGCAAAATTTTATTTCTATAGAAAATTTTTGCAAAATTTTATTTCTATAGAAAATTTTTGCAAAATTTTATTTCTATTTTATTTTTATAGAAAATTTTATCAAAATTTTATTTCTGTAGAAAATTTTGTCAAAATTTTATTTCTATACAAAATTTTTCCAAATTTTATTTCTATAGAAAATTTTTTCAAAATTTTATTTGTATAAAAAATGTTGTTAAAATTTTATTTTTATAAAAAATTTTGTTAAAATTTTATTTCTATAGAAATTTTTGTGAAAATTTTATTTCTATAGAAAGTTTGGCAAAATTTTATTTCTATAGGATATCTTGTCAAGAAGGACTATTTTGCAAAACCTACCAAAACATCAAAAGTTTCACCAATCTACCAAACAGTAAAACATCTACCATTTTTGGTAGAATTCTACCAAGTGTGGCAACCGTGTGTGTAACACATCGAAATACTGGTCTCAGACACCATAATGTGCATATATTCCGGGTCGTGGAGAAATTCTGAGTGAATCTAGCGATGTCTGTCCGTCCGGTTATCCGTGGTGAAATTCTGAGTGAATCTAGCGATGTCTGTCCATCCGGTTGTCCGTCTATCTGTTGAAATCACTTCTTAACGTAACAAGCTACCCACTTGAATATTGGCAGAAGTAGTTGTTATTGATGTACGTTGGACGGTATTGCAAATGGGCCATATCGGACCACTTTTAGTTAGTTCGTTACGGCCGAACTTTCGGCCGTTTTTACTTCCCAGCAAAAAGAAGCGTCGCCAAAAAAGTAGTGAAAATATTATTTTTGGTGCAAAATGGGCACAAAAGCGATGCATTTGACATAGGCTTGTCATAGGACGGACGTCCATCATTTCAACAGCCTTTGCACTAAATTTCCATCAGTCCTTAAGGTGTAATCCGAATTCAGTATTTTGGAGGTGAATTAAAAAAGTTTGTGATATTTTGCCAAATAAATAATTTTTATAATTGTATATGATTTCTAATGCATTCTACTACTTGTCTAAAGGCAACACCTAACACAAGTGATACGTGAGTGGCAATTTCCTAACGTGTACGTGCGTGAATAAAATTTTAATAACGTGCATATCTCCAAATAGAGAAGGTGACATAGGGAATCGCTGGAATGAAAGAAATCGTTGCCCCAAGGGGGATGAAATTTAAAGCAACTGTAAGGGGGAGACATAAATAAGAGGATACCACCACATGACATTTTGTATACACAACTAAAGTTTATTTTTATAAACACCCGATTGACAATAACCAAACATTGGCCTGTTTTCCGTTTTATGCTCAAGGGAGATTTCACAACAAAAACGCACCAAAAAAAAAAAAAAAAAAAAGAACCGAAACAAAGACTAAAAGTTTCTGCATTGTAGGACAATCTCATCGAGCAGCATAGCAGATATAAAACATTTGTACTTTGGCGAGAGTATATTGGGGCAACCACAGAAAGTGATGTCATCAATATGGAGTCCCATTGAAGTGGAACACATTGGCGAATCTATTGTCAGCCCCCATCCCTCCCGCCAACCAACACTCGTTCACAAAGAAACAAAGACCGGCAAGCAACAATAACATTTCATGAATCCAAAAAAAAAGAAAAGAGTCCAATTTTTTTTTTTTTTGGCATTTTTCAATATTCTTTGCCAGTTTATATTTTTCTAAGGGCACATTGGCCCATTAAAGCAAAATCTTTTTTTTTTCGCTCTCTTCATTTTCACTAGATTTTCAGCGTTCAGTGAATGGTATGAAAAGAAAAACCAAAAATCGGCCCAAAAACCTTTAAGCACAATTTTTCCTAGCCACATAAATAAAGATTTTCCTTCATAAAGACATTTTCCTGGGGAGGGTTTAGGGTAGTGACCTAGTTTTATATGTGGGTTAGCTTTGAAATGAAATGTCGAGGATTGCATTATTTTGGCATGGACCTCCTTTGGTCACAAGAACTAGAGCTTTTTTTTTGAAAATTATTATGAACTAGACCTTTGGTATCCAGAATAGTTTTTGGAGTACTTCCACTTAAACGCAAGAGCTTGGAAGACTTTGAGAACAGAAATTTGAAAGTAGAAAGTCAAATAAGCAAGGAAAAAGTAAAAGATGTAAAAATAAACACCACTTAGGAAGCGGTGAAGTGAAGATTTAAGGTCTAACGTCTAAAAAATGACAGTATGAAAATTAGGCCCCAGGAAAATAAGCCCTTAAGAAACCAAATGAGACAGGGCCCCAAATGTAGGCAGAAACTTCCTAATCGGTGGCATGGAAAAGGGGACCAAGAAAATTAACCCCAAAACCAAAACAAAACACGACTACAAAAGTTGAACGACCCTTTAAATTATGACAAATTTCCTGTAGAATTAATATTTTGAGAAAATTTTCTATAGAAAAAAAATTGTGAATAATAATATTTTTCAAAAATATGCTAGAATACTGACAAAATTTTATATAGAAATGATATTTTTCAAAAATTTTCTATAGAAATAAAATTTTAACAAAACTTTCTATGGCAATAAAATGTTGACAAACTTCTCTATAAAAACAACATTTTTTACTAAATTTTTTTATAGAAAAACAAATTTTGACAAAATTTTCTATAAAAAAAACAAATTTTCACACAATTTTCTATAGAAAAACTAAATTTTCGATAGAAATAAAATTTTGTCAAACTTTTCTATAGAAAAACAAATTTTGACAACAATTTCTATAGAAAAAACAAATTTTGACAAAATTTTCCATAGAAATAAAATGTTGACAAAATTTTCTATTGAAATAAAATTTTGACAAATTTTTCTATATAATTAAAATTTTGACAAAATTTCCTATGGAAATACAATTTTAACAAAATTTTCTATACAAATAAAATTTTGCAAAAATATTCCATAGAAATAAAATTTTGACAAAATTTTCTATAGAAAGAAAATTTTTGACAAAACTTTCTATAAAAAAACCAATTTTGACAAAATTTTCTTTATAAAAAAAATTGTGACAAAACTTTCTATAAAAATAAAATTTTGACAAAACTTTCTATAGAAAAAAATTTTGACAACATTTTCAATAAAAATAAAATTTTGAGAAAATTTTCTAGTGAAGTAAAATTTTGACAAAATTTTCTTTATAAATAAACCTTTGACAAAAATTTTCTATAGAAAGACAAGTTTAACAAAATTCTCTTTATAAACAAAATTTTGACAAAAACTTTATATAGAAAGACAAGTTTAACAAAATTTTCTATAGAAATAAAATTTTGACAAAAGTTTCTTTATAAATAAAACTATGATAAAAATTTTCTATAGAAAGACAAGTTTAACAAAATTTTCCATAGAAATAAAATTTTTGACAAAATTTTCTTTATAAATAAAACTGTAACAAAAATATTCTATAGAAAGGCAGGTTTAACAAAATTTTCTATAGAAATAAAATTGTGACAAAATTTTCTATAGAAATAAATTTCGACTAAATTTTCTATAGAAAAACAAATTTTTACAAAAGTTTCTATAGAAAACAAAATTTTCACAACATTTTCTATAGAAAAACAAATTTTGACAAAAGTTTCCATAGAAAAACAAATTTTGTACAAATTTTCTATAGAAAAACAAATTTTGACAAAATTTTCTATGGAAAAACAAATTTTGACAAAATTTTCTTTAGAAAAACAAATTTTGACAAAATTTTCTATAGAAAACAAAATTTGAAGACAAAATTTTCTATAGAAATAAAATTTTGACAAAATTTTCTATATAAATAAAATTTTAATAAAATTTCCTATAGAAATAAAATTTTAACAAAATTTTCTACAGAAAAACAAATTTTGACGAAATTTTCTATAGAAAAAAAAATTTGACAAAATTTTCTATAGAAATAAAAGTTTGTCAAAATTTTCTATTGAAAAACAAATTTTGACAAAAATTTCTATAGAAATACAATTTTGACAAAATTTTCTATAACTATAACAAAATTTTTTATACAAATTTTGCAAAATTATCCAAAATTATTCTATGGCAATAAAATGTTGACAAACTTCTCTATAAAAACAAAATTTTTTACTAAATTTTTTTATAGAAAAACAAATTTTGACAAAATTTTCTATAAAAAAAACAAATTTTCACACAATTTTCTATAGAAAAACTAAATTTTCGATAGAAATAAAATTTTGTCAAAATTTTCTATAGAAAAACAAATTTTGACAAAAATTTCTATAGAAAAACAAATTTTGACAAAATTTTCCACAGAAATAAAATGTTGACAAAATTTTCTATTGAAATAAAATTTTGACAAATTTTTCTATATAATTAAAATTTTGACAAAATTTCCTATGGAAATACAATTTTAACAAGATTTTCTATACAAATAAAATTTTGCAAAAATATTCCATAGAAATAAAATTTTGACAAAATTTTCTATAGAAAGAAAATTTTTGACAAAACTTTCTATAAAAAAACCAATTTTGACAAAATTTTCTTTATAAAAAAAATTGTGACAAAACTTTCTATAAAAATAAAATTTTGACAAAACTTTCTATAGAAAAAAATTTTGACAACATTTTCCATAAAAATAAAATTTTGAGAAAATTTTCTAGTGAAGTAAAATTTTGACAAAATTTTCTTTATAAATAAACTTTGACAAAAATTTTCTATAGAAAGACAAGTTTAACAAAATTCTCTTTATAAACAAAATTTTGACAAAAACTTTATATAGAAAGACAAGTTTAACAAAATTTTCTATAGAAATAAAATTTTGACAAAAGTTTCTTTATAAATAAAACTATGATAAAAATTTTCTATAGAAAGACAAGTTTAACAAAATTTTCCATAGAAATAAAATTTTTGACAAAATTTTCTTTATAAATAAAACTGTAACAAAAATATTCTATAGAAAGGCAGGTTTAACAAAATTTTCTATAGAAATAAAATTGTGACAAAATTTTCTATAGAAATAAATTTCGACTAAATTTTCTATAGAAAAACAAATTTTTACAAAAGTTTCCATAGAAAACAAAATTTTCACAACATTTTCTATAGAAAAACAAATTTTGACAAAAGTTTCCATAGAAAAACAAATTTTGTACAAATTTTCTATAGAAAAACAAATTTTGACAAAATTTTCTATGGAAAAACAAATTTTGACAAAATTTTCTTTAGAAAAACAAATTTTGACAAAATTTTCTATAGAAAACAAATTTTGACAAAATTTTCTATAGAAATAAAATTTTGACAAAATTTTCTATATAAATAAAATTTTAATAAAATTTCCTATAGAAATAAAATTTTAACAAAATTTTCTACAGAAAAACAAATTTTGACAAAATTTTCTATAGAAAAAAAATTTTAACAAAATTTTCTATAGAAATAAAAGTTTGTCAAAATTTTCTATTGAAAAACAAATTTTGACAAAAATTTCTATAGAAATACAATTTTGACAAAATTTTCTATAACTATAACAAAATTTTTTATACAAATTTTGCAAAATTATCCTATAGAAATAAAATTTTCACAAAAATTTCTATAGAAAAACAAATTTTGACAAAATTTTCTATAGAAATAAAATTTTGACAAAATTTTCTATAGAATAACATTTTGACAAAATTTTCTATTGAAATAAAATTTTTACAAAACTTTCTATAGAAATAAAATCTTGACAAAATTTCCTGCAGAAATATAATTTTAACAAAATTTTTTATACAAAAAAATATTTGCACAAATATTGTATAGAAATAAAATTTTGCCAAAATTTTTTTATAGAAATAAAATTTTAAAAAAATTTCCTATAAAAATAAAATTTTGAGAAAGTTTTTTTTTATAGAAATAAAAAAAATCTCCATAGAAATAAAATTTTGAGAAAATTTTCTATAGAAATAAAATGTTGAGAAAAACAAATTTTGACAAAATTTTCCATAGAAATAAAATTTTTACAAAATATTCTATAGAAATACAATTATGACAAAAGCTTTTCTATAACAGTAAAATTTAGGCAAAATTTTCTATCGAAATAAAATTTTGATAAAATTTTCTATAAAAATATGTTTGTACGAATTTATTTCGGCATAAGCCGGCTATCATGCAAAACCTTTTTTCGGAGGGTTCAAGTGTGGTTCATTGTTGGGTTTAATGAACTGCCTGAATTTATTCTGATAATTGGTTGATAGTTGTGCTGCAAGTAGAGGATGCTGATGAGGAATGTGGTAATTCCGAAACGTGCGTCCATCCAACCATCTTGCAGTCTATAGGGCTTTGCCCAAATAAATTTGACAAACATTATTTTCCTCTGTTGGTTAAGCTACACTTGTAGTTTAGACAATTCATGGTTTTAAGTTGAAATCGAAAACAACGACAATGATTGAAGTAAGAAACCAACAATAACAAAACAAAACGAAGGAAATAAAATTTCACAACATTTTCTATAGAAATCAAATTTTGACAAAATTTTCTGTAGAAATAAAATCTTCAGGAAATTTTTCATAGAAATACAATTTTGAGGACATTTTCTGTAGAAATAAAATTTTGCGAAAATTTTCTACAGAAATCAAATTTTGACAGAATTTTCTATGGAAATAAAATTTTAGCAAAATTTCCTATAAAAATAAAATTTTGCAAATATTTTCTATAGAAATAAAATTTTGCACGAATTTTCTATAGAAATAAAATTTTGACAAAATTTTCTATGGAAAAACAAATTTTGACAAAATTTTCTACAGAAAAAAACTCTGATTTCCTTCTTTTGGAAACAATGAATCATTAATGTACATGTTACATCAATCAGTTTGTAAGAATAATTCTTTGACTTTTCCATATAGTGACTGCTGACACCACCCACGATGAATAAAATTCATATTTTTCTACAAAGATTTCATACCAAAATTCCTCCCTCTCAACCCAAAAAAAAAAATGTAAACCATTTACTAATCCAAATAATTATTACTCACCTTCAATGCCACAAAATTAGTATAACATCCAAAAATATGATGAGGGTAACATACCTGAAATAAGCCAGAAATAAATAAACAAAATGGAATCAGTTTTGCAATTTAGCAAAATTTATAATTTTCGAAAAATTATGTTAATCCAATGGAATTGGAGTGTTGATATATAAACCAGAACACCATGAATGAAATCATCGAATGTTTTATTATTAAAGATAAACAAAAGTAGCCACATGTTTATGCCACATTTATGATTTATGGACATAAACCAGATTTCATATGCAATTCTAGGAGTACAAATGTGTGAATACTATTTTCAAGGTGGTGATCGTAAGGATGGAATAAAATTTTAATGAAATTGGCCAGAGAAGAATTTTCAGTAAAATAGTTTTAGTTATTTAAAATTTGGAATATGCTGAAAAAAATGGCGGACTCGAAAAGCAGTCTGAATCCAAGGGTGACATATTGGCAAACATCTAAAGAATAGAGGAAGTATAACTTTATAATGGGCCCAACGGACACGTTGTCTTTGTCTGGAACCGGGTCAATGAAGACCAAGTCAACCAGAGCTTTATGTTAGAAACTATACTGAACTTTATACCTATAGAGATAAAGACTAAAATGAGGCAACCATGGTGGCGATGGGATTGAAGATGTTGGAGAATGCACAAAAATGCAAAACAAGATCAACCCTCATAGAGAAATAGGAGAACAGATATATAGAATAGGAATATAGAAAATTTTTTCAATTTTTTTTCTATAGAAAATTTTGTCAACATTTTATTTCTGTGGAAAATTTTGTAAAAATTTTATTTCTATAGAAAATATTGTCAAAATTTTATTTCTATATCAATTTTGTCAAAATGTTATTTCATTATTTGTCAAAATTTTATTGCTATAGAAAATTTTGTCAACGTTTTATTTCTATAGAAAATTTTGCTAAATTTTATTTCTATGGAAAATTTTGTAAAAATTTTATTTCTATAGAAAATATTGTCAAAATTTTATTTCTATATCAATTTTGTCAAAATGTTATTTCATTATTTGTCAAAATTTTATTGCTATAGAAAATTTTGTCAACGTTTTATTTCTATAGAAAATTTTGCTAAATTTTATTTCTATAGAAAATTTTGTAAAAATTTTATTTCTATTGAAAATTTTGTCAAAATTTTATTTACATAGACAATTTTGTCAAAATTTTATTTACATAGACAATTTTGTCAAAATTTGATTACTATAGAAAATTTTCTCACAATTTTATTTCTGTAGAAAATTTTGTCAAAATGTTATTTCTATAGAAAATTTTGTCAAAATTCTATTTCTATAAAAAAAATTTGTCAAAATTGTGTTACTATAGAAAATGTTGTCAAAATTTTATTTATATAGAAAATTTTGTCAAAATTTTATTTCTATAAAAAAAATTTGTCAAAATTTTATTTCTATAAAAAATGTTGTCAAATTCTATTTATATAAAAAATTTTGTCAAAATTGTATTGCTATAGAAAATGTTGTGAAAATTCTATTTCTATAGAAAATTTTGTCAACATTTTATTTATATGAAAATTTTCTTAAAATTTTATTTCTATAGAAAATGTTGTGAAAATTCTATTTCTATAGAAAAATTTGTCAACAATTTATTTATATAGCAAATTTTGTCGAAAGTTTATTTCTATAGAATATTTTGTCAAAAAATTTGTCAAACTTCTATTTCTATAAAAAAATTTGTCAAAATTTTATTTTTCTATAAAATTTTGTCAAAATTTTATTCCTATAGAAAATTTTTTCAAAATTTTATTCCTATAGAAAATTTTATCAAAATTTTATTTCTATAGCAAATTTTATCAAATTTCGTTAGAAAATTTTGTCAAAATTCAATTTCTATAGAAAATTTTATCAAAATTTTATTTCTATAATAAATTTTCTCAAAATGTTATTTCTATAGAAAATTTTGTCAAAAAAATTTATTTCTATAGCAAATTTTGTCAAAATTTTATTTCTATAGAAAATTTTGTCAAATTTCTATAGAAAATTTTATCAAAATTTTATTTCTATAGTCAATTTTCTCAAAATATTATTTCTGTAGAAAATTTTGTCAAAAAAATTTATTTCTATAGAAAAATTTTGTCAAAATTTTATTTCTATGGAAAATTTTGTCAAAATTTTATTTCTATTGAAAAATTTGTCAAAATTTTATCTCTATAGAAAATTTTGTCAAAATTTTATTTACATAGACAATTTTGTCAAAATTCTATTTCTATAAAAAATGTTTGTCAAAATTGTGTTACTATAGAAAATGTTGTAAAAATTTTATTTCTATAGAAAATTTTGTCAAAGTTTTATTTCTATTGAAAATTTTGTCAAAATTTTATTTCTATAGAAAGTTTCGTCAAAATTTTATATACATAGACAATTTTGTCAAAATTTTATCTCTATAAAAAATTTTGACAAAATTTTATTGCTATAAAAATTTTTGTCAAACAGAGTGTAAAGCTGTGCACACCAGAATAAATCCTTGAAAACGGTTTTGACGAAGTCAACCGAAATATTGGAAATAAAAACATCAATCCTATGTTTTTTAGTCGACCTATAGCCGAAACTATGATAAGTATTGCTTAAAAATTCTATTTATATAAAAAATTTTGTCAAAATTGTATTGCTATAGAAAATGTTGTGAAAATTCTACTTCTATAGAAAATTTTGTCAACAATTTATTTATAGAGCAAATTTTGTCGAAAGTTTATTTCAATAGAATATTTTGTCAAAATTTTACTTCTATAGAAGATTTTCTAAAACTTCTATTTCTATAAAAAAATTTTATTTCGTTAGAAAATTTTGTCAAAATTTTATTCCTATAGAAAATTTTTTCAAAATTTTCTTCCTATAGAAAATTTTATCAAAATTTTATTTCTGTAGCAAATTTTGTCAAAATTTTATTTCTGTAGCAAATTTTGTCAAAATTTTATTTCTGTAGAAATTTTAGTCAAAATTTTATTTCGTTAGAAATTTTTGTCAAAATTCAATTTCTATAGAAAATTTTATCAAAATTTTATTTCTATAGTAAATTTTCCCAAAATGTTATTTCTATAGAAAATGTTGTCAAAAAATTTTTATTTCTATAGCAAATTTTGTCAAAATTTTATTTCTATAAAACATTTTGTCATAATTTTTTTTTTTTATACAAAATTTTCCCACAATTTTATTTCTATAGAAAATTTTCTCAAAATTTTATTTCTATAGAAAATTTTTTCAAAATTTTATTCCTATAGAAAATTTTATCAAAATTTTATTTCTATAGGAAATTTTGTCAAAACTTTATTTCTATAGAAAATGTTCTTACAATTTTATTTTTTTATAAAATTTTCTCAAAATGTTATTTCTATAGAAAATTTTATTTCTATAGCAGTTTTGTCAACATTTTATTTCTATAGAGAATTTTGTCACAATTTATGATTTTGATTTGATTTGCCATCGGCAAAGGAAAAGATAGATGTTTGTACAAAGATTTATTTCGGCAAATGCCGACTATCATAAACCTTTTTTCGGAAGGTTCAAGTGTGGTTCACTTTGGGTTTATTGAACCACTCGAATTTATTCTGATAATTTGTTGATAGGGTTGCTCCAAATAGAGAATGCTGATGAGGATGTGGTAATTCCGAAACGTGCGGCCATCCAACCATTTTGGAGTCTATAGGGCTTTGCCCAAATAAATTTGACAATCATTCTTTTTCTCTGTTGGTTAAGCTACTCTTGTCGTTTAGTCAACGTAATGGTTTTAAGCTGAGATCAAAACAACAAATATGAATGAAGAACAATCCCACAATAAAAAACAAAACGAAAATTTTATTTCAATAGAAAATTTTGTCAAAACAATTTTATTTCTATATAAAATGTTCTCAAAATTTTATTTCTTTAGAAAATGTTTTCCAAGTTTTATTTCTCTAGAAAATTTTGTCAACTTTTTGATTTCGATAGAAAATTTTGTCAAAATTTTATTTCAATAGAAAATTTTATTTCTATAGAAAATTTTGTCAAAATTTTATTTCTATAGAAAATTTTGCCAAATTTTATTTCTACAGAAAATTTTGTCAACTTTTTTTATTTCGATAGAAAATTTTGTCAACTTTTTTATTTTGACAGAAAATTTTATCAAAATTTTATTTTTATAGAAAATTTTGTCAAATTATTATTTCTATAGAAAATTTTGTCAAAATTTTATTTCTATAGAAAATTTTGTCAAAATTTTATTTCTATAGAAAATTTTGTCAAAATTTTATTTCTATAGAAAATTTTGTAAAATTTTATTTTGTCGAAATTTTATTTCATTATTTGTCAAAATGTTATTTCTATAGAAAATTATACCAAATATTATTTCTATAGAAAATTTCGCCAAAATTTTATTTCTATAGAAAATTTTTCAAAATTTTATTTCTATAGAAAATTTTGTCAAAATTTTATTTCTATAGAAAATTTTATCAAAATTTTATTTCAACAGAAAATTTTGTCAAAATTGCTATAGAAAGTTTTGTCAATATTATATTTCTATAGAAAATTTCATCAAAATTTTATTTCAATAGAAAATTTGTCAACATTTTATTTCTAGAAAATTTTATCAAAATTTTATTTCCATAGAAAATTTTATCAAAATTTTATTTCTATAGAAAATTTTGTCAAAACTTTATTTCTATACAAAATTTTGTAAATATTTTATTTCTATAGAAAATTTTGCCAAAATTTTATTTCTATACCAATTTTGTCAAAATTTTATTTTGTCGAAATTTTATTTCATTATTTGTCAAAATTTTGTTGCCATAGAAAGTTTTGTCAATATTATATTTATATAGAAAATTGTGTCAAAATTTTATTTCTATAGAAAATTTTGTAAAAATTTTGTTTCTTTAGAAAAATTTCTCAAAATGTTATTTCTTAGAAAATTTTGTCAATATTTTATTTATACGGAAAATTTTCTCAAAATTTTATTTCTATAGAAAATTTTTTTCAAAATTTTATTTCTATTGAAAATTTTATCAATATTTTATTTTTTTAGAAAATTTTAGCAAAATTTTATTTCAACAGAAAATTTTGTCAAAATTGCTATAGAAAGTTTTGTCAATATTATATTTCTATAGAAAATTTCGTCAAAATTTTATTTCTATAGAAATTTTGTCAAAATTTTATTTCTATACAAAATTTTGTAAATATTTTATTTCTATAGACAATTTTATCAAAATTTTATTTTTTTAGAAAATTTTAGCAAAATTTTATTTCAACAGAAAATTTTGTCAAAATTGCTATAGAAAGTTTTGTCAATATTATATTTCTATAGAAAATTTCGTCAAAATTTTATTTCTATACCAATTTTGTCAAAATTTTATTTTGTCGAAATTTTATTTCATTATTTGTCAAAATTTTGTTGCCATAGAAAGTTTTGTCAATATTATATTTATATAGAAAATTGTGTCAAAATTTTATTTCTATAGAAAATTTTGTCAATATTTTATAAATAAAATAAAAATTTTTGGAAAATTTTCTCAAAATTTTATTTCTATAGAAAATGTTTTCAAAATTTTATTTCTATTGAAAATTTTGTCAAAATTTTATTTTTTTAGAAAATTTTCTCAAAATTTTATTTCTCTGGAAAATGTTCTCAAAATTTTATTTTTATAGAAAATTTTCTCAAAATCGTATTTCTATAGAAAATTTTGTCAATATTTTATTTATATGGAAATTTTTCTCAAAATTTTATTTTATTTTAAATTTTGTCAAAATTTTATTTCTACAGAAAATTTTTGTAAAATTTGCACAACAATAATATGCCACTAAATTGCCACAACAATTTCGATGTCATACAGAAAATTCATTATAATTTCGTTAAGTTTCGTTATATTTACGAATTTGCTTTGTTGGCTTAATTTTAGTGACAAATTCCGTTAAAATAATGAGGTCTTTTATACCAGTGTGGTGTTATAAAAAATTTTACCTCAATTAGTGTTGAGTTCCTAATCTAACAGCTTTACAGCTTTTTTCGTTTCATTTCCAATTAATTTCACTTTCTACGAAGTCATAATCTAAACCCTTATTTATTTAGGGTCTAATTAAAGAAAATATACCATAATATGAATAAAAAAAACAAAGAAAATAATTCCAATTATTATAGCCACAAATAACACACAAAACAAAACAAATTTCCATTGAAAGTTGGTACCTTTTTAAGAGGTGCTTGGAAATGGAAAATATTCCCATCCACATGCCCCAAACATTTCACACTCCCACTAAGCCCATTTAGGAATTTCTATCAATAACAATAACCGCGCTTAGATCATTATCATACATAATCATCCAATTAATAAAATAAAAACAAAAGTTTCAATTTCCGTTGATTCTTCATTAATGAATTAATTGATGGTATCGAATGGAATGGAATGGATGGGAGCACTACGACCTCCGCAGCGGTTGGTAATTTAATCCATAATTCATTGATGGAAAAACGACACAATAACAAACATTGACAACCAGAAAAACCAACTTTCCTTGGAGTCTATACCAAACGTTAGGTATTCATATTTAATTCCACAAATTATGGCCGATAGATGCTTGAGATGAGATTGAGGCAAGGGGGAGCACCTTAAAAAATGTAAATAAATAATAAATAATCGTAATAATGAAATTGTTAAGTATATACGCGACCCCATTGGAAAAAGAAATTTTAAAAAACTTGGGAAAATGTGATCAAATCCCCAGAGAGCAGAGAAGGTGGAGGAGCCACTACAAATTTTGTTTTTGACAACAGACCGTAGAATGGGCTGGTAGGAAGTGTTATAGCCATTACGAATTTTATACAATATAGAGACAAAATTAGTCAGATATTTTCCACCCACTGGCTTTCATCCATACATTATGGACAGGAGAGAGAAGGGCTACGAAAATCGAAAATCAACTTTTTACAAAAAGAAAGAAAAAAATGGAAGTTGATAGTTTTTTATTTTTAAGAGCAACTAATCGAATTTTGGTAATTTTCAAAATTGACTTCTGCTGTTGGCCAAAATCGACAATTCGACTTTTGATAGCGACACAAAACAGATCAAAAGACGTTTTTAATGATTTGTTCGATTTACCTTTGCCATGAATTATGTCCTTCAAACGGTCCACAAAGCCATCACCCGCATCACATACGGATTTTTGGCCTATTCCAGGCGCCTTAAGATGATCGAGACTTTGGTTTATTTTTGTCTAGTTTTTTGGTGCCAATCTTACTCTCCAAAATGACCCAGGACCTCGACGACCTCGCTTCATTTCAAAAAGAAATGAAGCGAATGGGGAGCGACCATTGTAAGCTGACCTCTTTTGCATATAAACCCGATCATTCACAAACTGCTCCATTTCGAATGGCTTGCCGTTGGAGTAAACCAAATTCGGTTAAATCGGCTAATTTTCCAACATGGGTTTCATCCGGTCTCGCGATATGTTCAGCTCACGAGCAAGCTTTCTTCTACCGAGGCAGCTGTGCTCTCCATTCTATGGGTCCGGTGATTATTCCCAAGGCTCTTTTGATTGTCATCCATGTGTCCTTGAGTAATTCTTCTAGGTATAGGATCTCGGTGTCTGGGCCCTCTATATATACACCCAGACTCGTCCTCTCACGTATCTTCGATCCCACGGTGTAGCGGTAATTCTCTCTGGTATATGTTCTGAAGTAGCATTCGCCTAGGACCATCTTACTGGGGTCAGAATGTCACACCCGCCAGCTATGACCATCGCAGGTATAAAGGGTAATACGGTCAAAATGTGGTCAAGGGAATACACGCGTTTTCCCTTGACCACATTTCCACAATCGCTGAAATCGTTTATTTAAAAAATCAAAATAAATTTCTTTTTCAAGTTCAATTAGTATAAAATTCAGGAAAAATATTCAGTTAGGCTTTCGCTTTTCCAAATCCAAATTGCCGGGCCTCACGCTTGACACCTGCCATCAGATTTTGTACAGCCACCTTGTCCACCTTCTTCGCCGCAGAAAGACAGTTTGCTTTGAACTGCTGCTCGTCCTTAGCAGTTTTTTGGTCTTCTTTAGGTTCCGCTTGACAATAGCCCAGTATTTCTCAATTGGGCGGAGCTCTGGCGTGTTGGGAGGGTTCTTGTCCTTGGGAACCACCTGCACGTTGTTGGCGGCGTACCGCTCCATGGCCTTTTTACCGTAATGGCAAGATGCCAAATCCGGCCAAAACAGTACGGAACAACCGTGTTTCTTCAGGAAAGGCAGCAGACGTTTATTCAAACACTCTTTCACGTAAATTTCTTGGTTTACAGTCCCGGAAGCTATGAAAATGCTGATTTTCAAGCCACAGGTACAGATGGCTTGCCAAACCAGATATTTCTTTGCGAACTTTGACAGTTTTATGTGCTTGAAAATATCTGCTACCTTTCCCCTTCCTTTTGCCGTATAAAACTCCTGTCCCGGAAGCTGCTTGTAGCTTTGTCGGCTTTGACGTAGGTTTCGTCGTCCATTACCACGCAGTCAAACTTCGTCAGCATCGTCGTGTACAGCCTCCGGGATCGCGCTTTGGCCGTCGTATTTTGTTTATCATCGCGATTTGGAGTCACTACCTTCTTGTAAGTCGATAGTAAGGCTCGTTTTTTGGCTCGATGCACGGTTGTAGACGATACACCCAGCTTATTTGCGGCATCTCGGAGAGAGAGGTTAGGGTTTCGCTTGAAACTACCGGTAACTCTCTTTGTCGTCTAAGCGGCTTCCGGTTTTCGATTTCCCCCCGATCCAGACTTCCTGGCTGTCGACAAACGTTACCCAAACACTTTAATTACATTTGTAACGGTTGATTTGGCAACTTCTAGCGATTTTGCCAGCTTTGCGTGCGAGTAGCTCGGATTTTCGCGATGCGCGAGCAAAATTTTGATACGCTGCTCTTCTTGCTTGGACGGCATTTTGACAACTGAAGAGTGAATTCCAAAATCAAAATAGGAGCAACATTCTACACACACACACACCTTCAAAATGAGGGGTGTTCAGGTTTTTTAAATGCAAAATTGAAAGAAATACGTCAAGTTTATATTGACCAAATTTTGACCGTATCACCCTTTACGATCATGGGTGGTCCCAATTCTGGGTACCCACGATCCTCCTAACTGCTGTCGTACTCTTCTTGAGTACTTTTCCAGGTATTTTTGATCTTGGTTACGCCATCCTATATTCGTCGTACTTCCGACCGTTCGCATAGGTCCACATCGCTTTATTTGTGTCTCGTGCCCATTGATCTAACTCGGCCCGCATTGCCTCCATCAGTTTTTTGTTCTCTAAGTTTACTTCCCTAAATGTCCTAGCTCTTATACCCAGTTCATTTGACCTTACATTCTCCCCTATTCCGACAAGTTTCGACACCAATATGATGTGTATCCTGCCGTATTCGGAGTATTCGTTGACCATGCTTTCGTATTCCAATGTGGTTCTAGATGGAACCGTAATATTAGCTATTGCCTTCATTGCCCTCCGCCGCTCTGTGAAAATATTCACCTCACGTGTCGTGGGGTATTATTTCCGAGCCAATTAACACATTATGCCACGCACTTCTGTCTGTATGATTGTGCTGTGGTTCCGTAATCGGAATAGTATTTTGGTGCCTGAGTCCTTCACACATACCCCCAGTCGCGTCCTCTCACTTATCTACGATCCCTCGGTGGGGCAGTACTTTCCCTTTGGTGTATCACATTCTCCTTACTAGCGTCATAGTCCCACTTACTGGCATCAGAATGACACACTCAGAAGCTATGACTACCTCAGGTATACGATCAAGGGTGCTCCCAATTCTAGCTACCCGATCACCGACTGTCATCCTATTCTCCTTGAGTAGATCTTCAGACTTTTTGTGTTGTGGGTCACCCCATCAAATTTTCGTAGTCCTTCCGACCGTTCGCATTAGTCGACGTCGCTTTATGTGTCTTCCGTGCCCAATCATCCAACTCGGGGCTCGCGTCGCCTCTATGGGATTTGCTTTCTCTAAGTTCACTTTCCGATATGTATCCTTCGGGAAATTGGTGCAAATTGCCACTGACGGACCTATCACAGAACTGGTACCTGTGCTCCAGTTTGTTGCAATTTTTAAATAGTCGTAATTTATTTATTTCCGTACTCGCTTGATATTAAAATCTTAATGCATTTAAGATTTTTTCATTTTGGGTTCGATTGGGATGCCCAAATTGAAACAGATTTCTAAGAGTTTGTCCGAGACTGGTTCCTGAGGACCTGTCTAAATTGTCCCAGGACGTGTCCTTTGGGATGAGTCCAAGACGTGTCCTAAAATATAAATTTACCCCGTCAATGACAAACCCATGTTAAAGTGACCGGTCCCTTCCATAGGTTTAGACCAGAACTGGGACTGGTCCATACACACCAGGGACTAGTCCTGTACCGGCTCTGTGGTTGATTCATTTCCCGTAGGGTACTAACTCCCATTACCAGTTCATTTGCCCTTGCTTTCCCCCTTATTCCGACAGGGTCCGGCCATATGATGCGGATCCTGCTGTATTCTGAGTATTTGTTGTCCATGCCATCTGACAATCGGTGAAAATGTTCACTTTTTGCAGTCTCGTGATATTTCCGAGCCATTTAAAACATTCTATCAGATCACGCACTTGTGCCTGCAGGATGTTGCTGTGGTCCAGTAATAGGAATAGGATCTTGGTGTCTGAGTTCTACACATATACGCCAATCCCGTCATCTCAGCCATTTTCGATCCATCGGTGTAGCAGTTATTGCCTCTGGTATATGTTCTGGGATCCCATTCTCCTTACTGACGTCAGAATCACAGGATCTCACACTAGCGTTAGGATCACACACTTGGCAGCTATGACCACCTCAGGTTTACGATCAGAGCTGTTCCCAATTCGAGGTACCCGGCACTCCTGGCATCATATTCTCCTTGAGTAGTTCTTCAGACTTTTTGTAGCAGTTATTGCCTTCTGGCATATGTTCTGATATTAAATCCAGTATCGTATCCAAGGCTCTGGTTGAAGTAGTATTCATGACATGTCTGTTGGATTGTGTTGTGTGATCTGGTAATCAGAATAGGATCTCGTTGTCTGGGTCCTCCACATATAAGCCCAGTCTCATCTTCTCACACACCTTTATGTCTCTGTTCTGGGTCTCTCAGGACTATCTTACTGGGGTCAGAATATTACACTCGGAAGCTATGGCCACCTCAGGTAGACGATCATGAATTGTTGCGGCATCCGGCATCAATCTCATCGATGACATAGAGTCTTCGCTATTCATCTGAACCTCTATAGGACTTATGTCCAGTACCGTTTCCAAGACTCTGGTTGACGTGATCTTCATTGCACTACTGATGCCAAGACAACTTATCCGTTGGACTCGTTGTAAAATTTCTATGTTCCACATCATCTATATTGATAACCACCAGACTATCGATTCGTATATCAGAGAATTGACCTTATTATGCTCTCATATATCCAGTGCGTCACCTTTGGATTCAGGCCAGTTTAGAGCCCAATGCTCTTCTGCACAGAGTCAAACATGTCTAGACTTTCTCAGTCCTGTCTTTGATGTGGCTCTTCCAATTCAATGTCATGTCTAAGGTTATTAGACACTGGTATCATCTTGCAGTTATTTCACTGTTGTATCTGATCTGGGGTCCCATTTTCACAGGTCCATTTTACTGGCGTCAGAATGGTACTCTCGGTCACCTCAGGTAGACCATCATGGATGGTTGCGGCATCAGCCATTACATCCACCGTCTCCCCATTTATTCTTTGATGCTTCGTCATATTTTATGTTCACGCCCACTCTCCCACCATCTTCACTCTCATCGCTGACATGATGGCTTCTCTTTTGATCTGAACCTCTAAATGTCTCCAAAATTTCCAGTATCGTCTCCACGGCTCTGATTGACATGATCTTCATTGCACAACTTATGCCAAGACAACTTGTCCGTTGGACCAGTTGTAAAAAAGTAAATTTTACACTTCCTCTCCATTGATGTCCACCAGACTATCGACACTTATGTCGGGGATTGACCTTATTACGCTATCATTTATCCAGTACGTAACCTTTCGATTAAGGTCTTATTTAGAGTCCAACGCTTTTCTGCACAGTGTGCAATATCACTATGCTTTCGTGGTCCTCTCTATGGAGGGGTTCTTCCAATTGAGTTTCCTGGCTAAGGTTATCAGACACTGGAATAGGATGGTCTTTTTGGCACCACTCGACAGCTATGGCTCCCTTAGGTATACGTGTTTCCGTCTATTCTCCCAACATCTTCAATCTCATCGCCGCCATGGCGAGATCACTCTTTATTTCTCTAACGCTGAGGTTGACGTGATCCTAATGCGCCAGCTATGCCAAGACAACAAATCCGTTGGACCCATTGTAAAATGTCTATGTTCCACCTATTCATATCCACTAGACTATTGACACGTATGTCAGATGATTGGACTTATTACGCCTAATATATCCAGTGTGTCACCTTTATTTTCAGGTCCCATTTTAAGCCCAAACGCTCTCCTGCACATCGCCCAACATCTGCATACTTTCTCAGTATTATCTTCGATTGGACTCTTCCAATTCAGTTTCCTGTCTAAAGGGTGATACGGTCAAAATTTGGTCAATATAAACTTGACGTATTTCTTTCAATTTTGCATTTAAAAAACCAGAACACCCCACATTTTGAAGGTGTGTGTGTGTAGAATGTTGTTCCTATTTTGATTTTGGAATTCACTCTTCAGTTGTCAAAATGCCGTCCAAGCAAGAAGAGCAGCGTATCAAAATTTTGCTCGCGCATCGCGAAAATCCGAACTACTCGCACGCAAAGCTGGCAAAATCGCTAAAAGTTGCCAAATCAACCGTTACAAATGTAATTAAAGTGTTTGGGGAACGTTTGTCGGCAGCCAGGAAGTCTGGATCGGGGGGAAATCGAAAACCGGAAGCTGCTGAGACGACAAAGAGAGTTGCCGGTAGTTTCAAGCGAAACGCTAACCTCTCTCTCCGAGATGCCGCAAATAAGCTGAGTGTATCGTCTACAACCGTGCATCGAGCCAAAAAACGAGCCGGACTATCGACTCACAAGAAGGTAGTGACTCCAAATCGCGATGATAAACAAAATACGACGGCCAAAGCGCGATCCCGGAGGCTGTACACGACGATGCTGACGAAGTTTGACTGCGTGGTAATGGACGACAAAACCTACGTCAAAGCCGACTACAAGCAGCTACCGCGACAGGAGTTTTATACGGCAAAAGGAAGGGGAAAGGTAGCAGATATTTTCAAGCACATAAAACTGTCAAAGTTCGCAAAGAAATATCTGGTTTGGCAAGCCATCTGTACCTGTGGCATGAAAAGCAGCATTTTCATACCTTCCGGGACTGTCAACCAAGAAATTTACGCGAAAGAGTGTTTGAATAAAAGTCTGCTGCCTTTCCTGAAGAAACACGGTTGTTCCGAACTATTTTGGCCGGATTTGGCATCTTGCCATTACGGTAAAAAGGCCATGGAGTGGTACGCCGCCAACAACGTGCAGGTGGTTCCCAAGGACAAGAACCCTCCCAACACGCCAGAGCTCCGCCCAATTGAGAAATACTGGGCTATTGTCAAGCGGAACCTAAAGAAGATAAAAAAACTGCTAAGGACGAGCAGCAGTTCAAGGCAAACTGGCTTTCTGCGGCGAAGAAGGTGGACAAGGTGGCTGTAGAAAATCTGATGGTAGGTGTCAAGCGTGAGGCCCGGCAATTCGGATTTGTAAAAGCGAAAGCCTAACTGAATATTTTTCCTGAATTTTATGCTAATTGAACTTGAAAAAGAAATTTAATTTGATTTTTTAAATAAACGATTTCACCGATTGACACGCGTTTCCCTTGACCAAATTTTGACAGTATCACCCTTTAAGGTTACTCATAAGTACATTATTTTATCGGACATTGGTATTGTCTGGCCCAAAAAAGTGGGTTCGATATAGCAGCTTTAGTTCTTCTAGTAAGTAGGCATAATTCTGTCTTCTCCGGGTGAACATTCAAACCCTTAGGTCTTGCCTAGTCATATGCCATCTTTAAGACCCTTTCTGCTACTCTGCAGTGTCCCTTAGGACCTCTTCCCTGCAGAAGTACTATAACATCGGCTGCTTAGCGGGTGCAAATCTTGTTTTTAGTTTTTTCTAAAATGAAATTCTGTGTCTTATTTTAGTTTTCAATATTTCGTTTTTCCCACAACTAAATAACCGACCTGATATCGAACCAATCAACCTCTTAACTATTTCTCTTTCTAATCTCACAACAAGTCTACCACAATGATGGTGACGACAATGACAATCAAGAATTCATCTTCTGAAGAAATTTCCCATTGACTTCAATCGTAGCAGTTATTGTTATTCCCAAATGAAAAAATTAATTGTAAATAGAAAAACTGAATGAAATGGATTAACGCAAAAAGAAATATTGGAAGTAATAGAGAAAGAAGCTTAAAATCTATATTGAAAATTTTCTTTATCTTTTGTTTCCTGTTTCTCAAAGCCAAGACAATAGGATGGTCACATTGACATTTTCAGTAGCTTTATTTGCTTAACGTCACATTTCGGTGATTAGAGAAGAAGAACACCATAACATAAGATGATGGTGATACCCTGAGAGTTGGAAGAATCATCTTAGCTATTGTTTAATAGTTCAATAGTTATGATAATGACATGGATATCGAATAACAAATTTCAATCAAAATTTCAAAGTCATAGTGTGACAAATTTTAGAAAAATGAATTTCTTAAAAAAAAAGTTCCAAATAGTCATCACACCAGATGTACTAATTTCTATGATTTTTTTCGATGGCCGTAAAGTTCGTTAGTATAAATGAATGATGACTACAAACAACTATTTAAATGGGATTATACAGAAGCTGAGCTATTTTTGAAATAGAGACTGGAAGCCGACTGAGGAATGTAAACAAACGGAATTACTAAATAGAATAAGCAACGAAATTCAACGTCACCTAATGACTAACCCCCATATTCATAAAAGTTAACGTAAACTTTAAACCTACTATTACCATACAAATTTCTTCAATAAACCGTCAGTAAATTATTATGAATATGGGCATAAGAGTGAGACCAAAGGTAGCTAGGTAGGTATATTGGCAGCCCGATATTTCAGGCTCACTTAGACTATTCAGTCCAATGTGATACAACAGTGGTGAACTTCTCTCTTCAACTGAGTGCTACCCGATTCTATGTTAAGTTCAATGACAAGGACCTCCTTTTTATAGCCGAGTCCGAACGGAGTTCCACATTGCAGTGGAACCACTTTGAGAAGCTTTGAAACACTCAGATATGTCACCAGCATTACTGAGGTGGTATAATCCACCGTTGAAAAACATTTTGGTGTTCGATCGAAGCAGAAATCGAACCCACGACCTTGTGTATGCAAGGCGGGCATACTAACCATTGCAACACGGTGGCTCCCTAGACCCTATTAGTCGACTTGTAGAAGGGTGGACAGACTGTTGTCTACTTACATGTGCTCTGGATTTAGTTAAGAAGAAGGACATACGGGCTAAACCTAGAGCACATGCACGGATATCTACAACCCCCCTTGATCCTTGATCCTTATATCCATATAAAGCGATCCGACGCCGAAGGATTCCGAAACAGATAAGACTCCATCTGAATCAGAAGTGAACAGATCTTCTAGCGAAGTCGAGGGATATAACAGAAATGAAGACATTGAAGAACATTGCATGTGGGAGGAGGCTCAAAAGTCACAGAGATCTGTGAAGAGGACTTTCCATCGAAAAGTGTGGTTGAAAATATCGGAAGTTCTACGGTTCCTTCAGACAAATCTACAGCATACCGGCATGATGTAAATCGAGCATGTATAATTACCAACATCAGACTAACAGGTTGGCTGAGAAGTCCCCGGTCACATAGATGGCGTCGCTAGTATTAAATGCATATTATTATACCCACCACCATAGAATGGTGATGGGGGTATAATAAGTTTGTCATTCCGTTTGTAACACATCGAAATATCGATTTCCGACTATATAAAGTATATATATTCTTGATCAGGGAGAAATTCTAAGACGATATAACGATGTCCTTCTGTCCGTCTGTCTGTCTGTCTGTCTGTTGTAATCACGCTACAGTCTTCAATAATGAAGCAATCGTGCTGAAATTTTGCACAAACTCGTCTTTCGTCTGCAGGCAGGTCAAGTTCGAAGATGGGCTATATCGGTCCAGGTTTTGATATAGTCCCCATATAAACCAACCTCCCGATTTGGGGTCTTGGGCTTATAGAAATCGTAGTTTTTATCCAATTTGCCTGAAATTTGAAATCTAGAGGTATTTTATGACTATAAAGAGTGTGCCAAAAATGATGAGTATCGGTCCATGTTTTGGTATAGCCCCCATATAGACCGATCTCCCGATTTTACTTCTTGGGCTTATAGAAACCGCAGTTTTTATTCAATTTACTTGAAATTGGAAATCTAGAGGTATTGTAGGACCACAAATACGTGTGCCAAAAATTGTGAGTATCGGTTCATGTTTTGGTATGGTCCCCATATAAAACGACCTCCCGATTTGGGGTCTTGGGCTTATAGAAATCGTAGTTTTTATCCAATTTGCCTGAAATTTTAAATCTAGAGGTATTTTATGACCATAAAGAGGTGTGCCAAAAATTGTGAGTATCGGTCCATATTTTGGTATAGCCCTCATATAGACCGATTTTACTTCTTGGGCTTCTAGAATCCGAAGTTTTTATTCAATTTACTTGAAATTGGAAATCTAGAGGTATTGTAGGACCACAAATACGTGTGCCAAAAATTGTGAGTATCGGTTCATGTTTTGGTATGGTCCCCATATAAAACGACCTCCCGATTTGGGGTCTTGGGCTTATAGAAATCGTAGTTTTTATCCAATTTGCCTGAAATTTGAAATCTAGAGGTATTTTATGACCATAAAGAGGTGTGCCAAAAATTGTGAGTATCGGTCCATATTTTGGTATAGCCCCCATATAGACCGACTTCCCGATTTTACTTCTTGGGCTTCTAGAATCCGAAGTTTTTATCCTATTTGCCTGAAATTGGAAATCTAGAGGTATTTTCGGGTCATAAAGAGGTGTGCCGAAAACGGTGAGTATCGGTCCATATTTTAGTATAGCCCCCATAAGAACGATCTCCCGATTTATCTCCTTGGGTTTCTAGAAACCGTAGTTTTTATCTGATTTGCCTGAATTTGTAAATATTCTGATATTTTAGGCTCACAAAAATGTGTATCGGATTAAGTTTTTATCGGTCCATTTGATAATGCCTCCATATAGACCGACTTCACTTCTTGACGGTGTAGAAGGCGCACTGATCATGAAAATTGCTTGAAACTCAATGTAAAATTTTCAGATTTTACTTCCACAGATTTAAGATTTCAAATTAAGACGTTAGTTTATAATTTTCTTGCACACTTACAAGAGATGTTAATGATTCCTCTAAAACTCAAACAAAAATGGTTCTTATAAATCCAGAATCTGATATAGTCCTCATAGGTGAAATCTTTAAATTTATCTTCGGGAAGTGTCCTCAAGCCCTCCTGAAATTTCAAAGGAAACCCTAATATTTGGTTCATGGTGGTGGGTATTTAAAATTCGGCCCCGCCGAACTTAGTGCTGTACATACTTGTTTTTATATAATACCAACCCTCAAATAATTCGTGTCAAAATTTGACGTCTGTTAGTCAACTAGTTTGTGAGATAGAGCGTCTTTTGTGAAGCAACTTTTGTTATTGTGAAAAAATGGAAAAAAAGGAATTTCGTGTTTTGATAAAATACTGTTTTCTGAAGGGGGAAAAATACGATGGAAGCAAAAACTTGGCTTGATAATGAGTTTCCGGACTCTGTCCCAGGGAAATCAACAATAATTGATTGGTATGCAAACTTCAAGCGTGGTGAAATGAGCACGGAGGACGATGAACGCAGTGGACGCCCGAAAGAAGTGGTTACCATCGAACACATCAAAAAAAATCCACAAAATGATTTTGAATGACCGTAAAATCAAGTTGATCGAGATAGCAGAAGCCTTAAAGATATCAAAGGAACGTGTTGGTCATATCATTCATTAATATTTGGATATTCGGAAGCTCTGTGCAAAATGGGTGCCGCGCGAGCTCACATTTGACCAAAAACAACAACGTGTTGATGATTCTGAGCGGTGTTTGCAGCTGTTTACTCGTAATACACCCGTAATTTTCCGTCGATATGTGACAATGGATGAAACATGCCTCCATCACTACACTCCTGAGTCCAATCGACAGTCGGCTAAGTGGACAGCGACTGGTGAACCGTCTCCGAAGCGTAGAAAGACTCAAAAGTCTGCTGGCAAAGTAATGGCCTCTGTTTTTTGGGATACGCATGGAATAATTTTCATCGATTATGTTGAGAAGGGAAACCCCATCAACAGTGATTACTATATGGCGTTATTGGAGCGTTTGATGGTCGAAATCGCGGCAAAACGGCCCCATATGAAGAAGAAAAAAGTGTTGTTCCACCAAAAACAACGAACGATGGCAAAAATTCATGAATTGCACTTCGAATTGCTTCCCCATCCACCGTATTCTCCAGATCTGGGCCCCAGCGACTTTTTCTTGTTCTCAGACCTCAAAAGGATGCTCGCAGGGAAAAAATTTGGCTGCAATGAAAAGGTGATCGCCGAAACTGAGGCCTATTTTGAGGCAAAACCGAAGGAGTACTACCAAAATGGTATCAAAAAATTGGAAGGTTGTTATACTCGTTGTATCGCTCTTGAAGTTCCGAATTTTGACAAAAAAAATGTGTTTTTCTTTGTTAGACCGGTGACTTATCAACCAACCTATTAAACATATTTCTACTTCCTTCATTGAGTAATGCAGACCCTGTCGGGCAATTTTAGTCTATATGGGACATAATAGGCAGATGCTTCCATTATAGGTGATAGAGATGATTCTATGTAAGACCTTGATTGAGGAGTCATTGAAAAAAAAAATCATAGTAAATAATTCAGCTAGGGGGGTGCGATCACTCTAGCCACGTGTTCTCACTTTTCCTCATTCGCCGACCACTCTAGCTATGTGTTCCTACATTTCCTCATTCCATATATTCCTCCGCTAGAGATGTGCGATCACTCTAACCACGTATTCTTCTTTTTCCTCATCCTCTCTTATTGCTAGAGGTGTGCGATCACTCTAACCACGAGTTCTCCCTTTCCTCATCATTTCCCATTCCCCAGCTAGAGATGTGCGATCTCTCTAACCACGTATTCTCCCTTTCCTCATCATTTCCTATTCCCCAGCTAGAGATGTGCAATCACTCTAACCACGTGTTCCTACGTTCACTCCTATTCTATCCGTAGAGGTGTGCGATCACTCTAGTCACGTGTTCCCCTTTTTTCTCATCCACAGCTAGATGGGTGCGATCTCGCTATTCACACGTTGCTGCTGTTTCTCCCCGTTCCCACCTTTCCACACATTGACCGAAATCCGAATTTCACGTACCTTGCGTCTCACACCACCAAAGATCCACGGGAATAGTGTGCACCTCTCCACACGTTGACGGAAATCCAACTTTCACACAGGATTAGTGTTCACCTCTCCACTGGCCCACGACTTCAACACCAAAGCTGTGAAGAACCGATTCGATTAACTTGAGAAACGCTAAGTCTTGCCTCACCGCGTCCAGAGATCCACAACCCGGCATAACCACAGCCAAGAGGGCTCCATAAAACTGACACAACCGTATTCACCTATGAAGGCGTAGCAACACTCCAGCGGAATGGCAACTTTCAGAATTTTCCCATGGCTGTTAGCGATATATAAAGACTGTAGCAACTTATAGCATATATTCCAAAACAGTGGAAAGAGAAAAAATTGTTTTCATTCCAAAAGCGGGAACCCCCTTTTACTTGGATGGAAGGATTTCCCAAATAAATTCTTAAGAGGCTGAAATATATGTATCTAAACGAGGATATGCTTCTTCGAAGGACATGTCTACTGAGACATCATTGCATGAACTACTCAGATTTATTGAAAGCTTACATTGAAGGACTATTCAATAACCTCCATTCCGGTTCACTTCCGGATCCCAAAAGAACATTTTCATTACATTTTTGGTGACGCGATTTTTGCTGGGATACTCAGGCAGTCAATAAAATCCTTGGACTCTGTGTTTCTCAACTCGAAAACGGCCATAGCCTGCTGTAAATCACTCAACAAGATGGCCGAGCAGTCAAAAATTCACTTAATATAGATGCCTGGCCACAGGAACAAACTGTGGAACTGCAAAGCGGATGAGTTAGCAAGGCTAGGGAGCCACCGTGGTGCAATGGTTAGCATGCCCGCATTTAAGTGGAACTTTACTTTATAAATTCATCGATGAATTCCTTGCAAGGGTAAGTGCTGCTTGACTTTTCTTACTTTACAAAGCTGCTGAAAATCCAGCAAAAAACTGCTGGGCCTATGATAGAGGAGTCATTGAAAACAAAACTCATAGTAAATAATTCAGCTAGAGGGGTGCGATCACTCTAGCCACGTGTTCTCACTTTTCCTCATTCGTCGCTTTTCCACAGCTAGAGTGTGCGACCACTCTAGCCACGTGTTCCTACATTTCCTCATTCTATCTATTCCTCCGCTATAGATGTGCGATCACTCTAACCACGTATTCCTGCGTTCACTCCTATTCCACCCCTATGTTAGAGGTGTGCGATCACACTAGTCACGTGTTCCCCTTTTTTCTCAACCACAGCTTGATGTGTGCGTTCTCGCTATTCACACGTTGCTGCTGTTTCTCCGCTCTCCACACATTGACCGAAATCCGACTTTCCCGTACCTTTCGTCTCACACCACCAAAGATCCATGGGAGTAGTGTTCACCTCTCAAAACGTTGACGGAAATCTAACTTTCCCACGGGAGTAGTGTTCACCTCTCCACACGTTGACGAAAATCCAACTTTCCCACGAGAGTAATGTTCACCTCTCCACTGACCCACGACTTTACCACCACAGCTGTGGAGAGCCGATTCGATCAAGTTGAGGACCGCTAGGTCTTGTCTCACCGCATCCAGAGATCCACAACCCGGCATAACCACAGCCAAGAGGGCTCCATAAAACTGACACAACCGTATTCACCTATTAAAGCTTACCAATACTCCAGCTGAATTTCAACTAACAGAATTTTCCCATGGCTGTTAGCGATATATAAAGGCTGTATCAATTTATAGCATATATTCCAAAACAGTGGAAAGAGACAAAAGTTGTTTTCATTCCTAAAGCGGGAAACCACTTTTACTTGGATGGAAGGATTTCCTAAATAAATAAATTCTTAAGAGGCTGAAATATATTTATCTAAACGAGAATATGCTTCGTCGAAGGGCATACTGAGACCCCATTGCATGAACTACTCAGCTTTATTGAAAGCTTACATTGAAGGGGTATTCAATAACCTACGTTCCGGTCCACTTCCGGCTCCAAAAAGAAAATGTTCATTACTTTTTTGGTGACGCGATTTTTGCTGGGCGACTCAGACAGTCAATAAAATCCTTGGACTCTGTGTTTCTCAACTCGAAAACGGCCATAGCCTGCTGTAAATCACTCAACAAGATGGCCGAGCAGTCAAATATTCACTTAATATAGATGCCTGGCCATAGGAACAAACCGTGCCACTGCAAAGCGGATGCAAGCCCGCCATGCATGCACAAGGTCGTGGGTTCGATTCCTGCTTCGACCGAACACCAAAGAGTTTTTCAGCGGTGGATTATCGCACCTCAGTAATGCTGGTGACATTTCTGATGTTTCAAAGCTTCTCTACATGGTTTCACTGCAATGTGGAACGCCGTTCGGACTCGGCTATAAAAAGGAGGTCCCTTGTCATTGAGCTTAACATGGAATCGGGCAGCACTTAGTGATAAGAGAGAAGTACACCAATGTGGTATCACAATGGACTGAATAGTCTAAGTAAGCCTGATACATCGGGCTGCCACCTAACCTAACCTAGCAAGGCTAGGAACTCTCGAGAAGGCTGTTATGATGACAAATGTCCGATGGGAGAATTGTAAGGGTTGTAACGACACCAAGCAAATATGGCGCCATCCATCACTCCAGATATATGTCGTTACCTGGTAGGCGATTTAGCAAAATCTATTGGCAAGAGTTTTAATGACTAATTTTTAATTAAAACCATGGCACACAACTGCAAAGCGTAGCACATTTTGTGTCACAACAAAAAAAGTGTCAAAAAACGTCTCGTCCCATGAAAAAATGGGAAGTTTACCACTAAAGTGGTCTATCCCTCTTCAACTTCCACATTTGCCTCACACCTGATCTCTGAATGGGTGTCACATAATTTCAATTTTTTTGTTGTTAATTTTAGATGCACACATCTTCTCTAATTCAGCTGCCCGAAAAAAACACCACAAATTGGTTAAAACCACAATAAACAAATGTGACAGATTGCATCCCAGATTCCACCAACCATTTGCTTAGCTTTTGGAGCATTAACAGCATATAAATATTGGAATAGCATTTCTCTTCAAAAGGGATCGGAGAAGAAAAAAACCAAAAAACGATTGTGAAGAAAATCTGTCATGTCTTGCCATGTTGTCTAGGCAAATGATGGTCGTAATTTTTTCCATTTCCATTTTTTTGGGCCTCAAGATACATGAAATGTTTCTTTTGTTTATTCACATTTTGAAGAATTCTTTTGATGCAACTCAGATGAAGATGTTTTCACATTCGTTTATTGCCAAGTAAAGAAAGCCAATCCCCATGGCAGACGGAATTTAAAATTTTCCACTAAAACGTTGTCAAACATTTTCAACATTTTCCACAATGTCTAAAATATAATGCAGTTTCATATTACAAGGCTTTTGTAAGGAAAGGGCCATAATTTAAAGTGATGCGGGTGTTTTTGTACATGGTCATATGCAAGATGAAAGTATAGTATATGGACTAAGGCATAAAAATTGTCATTTTGAGGTTTCGTGAGAGAAATAAAGAAATATGGTGGCATGCTACAAGACAATTTCTTCCCTATGCAGACCAATGTCGGAAAGGTAAACCCATTCATCTTTTCATAAAGTTGGCCATTTGTTCAAAAGATTTCTTTTATCATGGAACAGAGACTTAGAGTGTAGATGTCATATTAGCCGCAAACAGAGAGAATATATGGACGGAATAGGGGATATCAATCCTTAAGGAATTGGTTCTATCATCCAGAAATTTTGCACAGATTTGTTTTTTTCTGCAGCCAGGGTAAGTTCTTAACATTATCTTCTAAATTATCAGTTGGTCCCTGTGGAGGAAGATAAAATACTTATTTGTATAGCTAAAGAAATAAAAATTTGACAAAATTCTTTGTAGAAATAAAATTTTAGAAAAATTTTTATAATCATAAAACGATAAGAATATTTTCTATAGAAATAAAATGTTGACAAAATTCTCAATAGAAATAAAATTGTGACAAAATTTTCTATGGAAATAAAATTGTAACAAAATTTCCTATAGAAATATATTTTTGAGAAATTTTTCTGTAAAACTAAATTTTGACAAAGTTTTCTATAGAAATATAATTTTGAGAAATTTTTCTGTAATAGAAATAAAAGTTTAACAAAATTTTCTATAGAAACAAAATTTTAACAAAATTTTCTATAGAAGTAAAATTTGTAAAAAATTTTCTATAGAAATAAAATTTTAACAAAATTTTCTATAGAAATAAAATTTTGTCAAAATTTTATATAGAAGTAAAATTTTGACAAAGTTTTCTATAGATATAACATTTTGACAAAATTTTCTGTAAAAATACAATTTTGGTAGATTAGTTTTGGCTCGAGTGGCAACCATGATTATGAACCGATATGGACCAATTTTTGTGTGATCGGCTATATAAACTATACCCAGATATGGACCAATTTTGGCATGGTTATTAGCGGCCTTATACTAACACCACGTTGCAAATTTCAACAAGAACGGATGATTTTTGCTCCTCCAAGAGGCTTCGGAGATCAAATCTGGGGAACGGTTTATATGGGGGCTATATATAATTATGGACCGATATGGACCAATTCTTGCATGGTTGTTAGAGACCATATACTAACGCCACGTACCAAATTTCAACCGGATCGGATGAATTTTGCTCATCTAAGAGGCTCCGGAGGTCAAATCTGGGGGTCCGTTTATATGGGGGCCATATATGTGGACCAATTCTTGCATGGTTGCTAGAGACCATATACTAACACCACGTACCAAATTTCAACCCGATCGGATGAATTTTGCTCCTTCAAGAGGCTCCGAAGGTCAAATCTGGGGATCGGTTAATATGGGGGCTATATATAATTATTGCCTGATATGGACCAATTTTTGCATGGAAGTTTGGGGCCATATATTAACACCACGTACCAAATTTCAACCAGATCGGATGAATTTTGCTCCTCTAAGAGGCTCCGGAGGTCAAATCTGGGGATCGGTTTATATGGGGGCTACATATAATTATGGACCGATATGGACATATTTTGGCATGGCTATTAGAGACCATCAATAACAACTATTTGTGCCAAGTTTCAAGTCGATAGCTTGTTTCGTTCGGAAGTTAGCGTGATTTCAACAGACGGACGGACGGACATGCTCAGATCGACTCAGAATTTCACCACGACCCAGAATATATATACTTTATGGGGTCTTAGAGCAATATTTCGATGTGTTACTAACGGAATGACAATGTTAATATACTCCCCATCCTATGGAGGAGGGTATAAAAAAAACATAAAAAGAAACAACAAAGAATTTTTTTCATACTAACCACGAAAATTTGATCACTTCACAATAAGATTTTTTAAATTTGGTAAAAATTTCTTCAAATTTTGGTATTGAATGCGTAGCACCGAGAAATAAAATAAATAAAAACACAAGGATTTAGTTTTTCTTTTCAATAATGTTTCAATAAAACGTAATTTTATTGAATTTTTTGGGAGATTCATTTACCTTTTACAAAACAATCGTTGGACGGACGTAATCCAGTCACGAATAATAACAAAAGCTTAGACGCCGCAAGACGGTAATGGCACGACTCGTTAGAAAAAATGTAACGAATTGTGCTGAAAGCACAGAGCTGCATCCTGAGACTTGGGGTACATTTTCTAACGGAGCTTAGGGGGAAATTGCCATTTTACAATATTCTAAGTTCCCATCTAACGAATAAATTTTGACCATACGAATTTGAACTTAAACAGGTATATTAAAAAATTTTAAATAGAAATAAAATATTGAGAGAAGATTCAGCGGAAATAAAATTTTGAGAAAATTTCTGTAGAAATAAAATATTGAAAACATTTCTATAGAAATAAAATTTTGACAAAATTTTCTATAAAAATACATTTTTGACAAAATTTTCTATAAAAATAAAATTTTGACAAAATTTTCTATAAAAATAAAATTTTGACAAAACTTTCTATAAAAATAAAATTTTGACAAAATTTTCTATACAAATTGTGAAAAAATTTTCTATAAAATTTTTGACAAAATTTTCTATAAAAATTTTGACAAAATTGTTTATAGAAATAAAATCTTGGAAAATTTTTCTATAAACATAAAATTTTGACAAAATTTTCTATAGAAATAAAATTTTTATCAAATTTTCTATAGACAAAATTTTCTAAGAAATAAATTTTTGAGAAAATTTTCTAAAGAAATAAAATTTTTATAAAAGATACTATAGAAATAAAATTTTGACTAAATTATCTATAGGAATAAATTTTTCTGTATATCTACAATTTTGAGAAATTTTTCTATAGAAAAAAAACTTTGCAAAATTTTCTATAGAAATAAAATATTGGTAAAATATTCTATAGAAACAGAGTTTTGAGAAAATTTTCTATAGCAATTAAATTTTGAGAAAATTTTCTATAGAAATAAAATTTTGACAAAATTGTTTATAAAAATAAAATCTTGGAAAATTTTTCTCTAAAGATAAAATTTTGATAAAATTTTCTATAGAAAACAAATTTTGACAAAATTCTTTATAGAAATAAAATTTTGACAAAATTTTCTAAAAAATAAAATTTTGACAAAATTTTCTATAAAAATAAAATTTTGACAAAATTTTCTATAAGTATAAAATTTTGACAAAATTCTCTTTAGAAGTAAAAAATTGATAAAATTTTCTATAGAAATAAAATTCTGATAAAATTTTCTATAAAAATAAAATTTTGACAAAATTCTCTATAAAAATAAAATTTTGACAAAATTCTCTATAGAAGTAAAAAATTGACAAAATTCTTTATAGAAATAACATTTTGATAAAATTTTCTGTGAAAGTAAAAATTTTGACAAAAATTTCTATTGAAGTAAAATTTTTGACAAAAAAAAATTATAAAAGTTTCTATAGAAATAAAGTTTTGAGAAAATTTTCTATAGAAATAAAATTTTAACAAAATTTGCGAAAGAAAGTTAAAATCCTTATAACATTTAAAATTCAAAAAGTGTCGCCAGGAGGAGCGATCAATATATATACTAAAATAAACTTCTAAAATAAAATAGTAAAACATTTCTTTCGCAGAAAAAAAATCATACTATCTACGTAAATTTGATAAAATCCTTCAAATTAGGATTTTTTTAATTTAGTAGATTTTTGGTAAAATTTTCTTCAAATTTTAGTAGATTAAAATTTTTTCCATAGAAATAAAGTTTTGACAGGGATGTATATACATACCCTTCTATATTTGGAGGATATAAAAATCTAAAATCTATCAATTTGGGTATTATACTTAAATTGAATTTGGATTGAAGTCAGAGAATTTCTTGATTTCTTCTTTACACAAAAAAAAAATATTTTTTTTGTAATCGAGATCATTTGCCAATTAATTCACAAACGAAATTACCATTCAATTTAAACAACATCAATGTTAGTATCCATTAAAAATGTTTGTCTCACATAGAAAACTGGGTTGCTTGAGCACCAACACGCTCCACTTGTGCATAGCTATCATTCCAGATCAAAATTTATCTTTTATTCGGTATCTTAATAGGCAGTTTATTAAAAAAAAAACAAAAAAAAATACAAAAACACAAAGGCCATTCATTTAATATAATGATACAAATATCAATAAATTGTAAATTATCATAACTACAAGACATTCTAAGAAACGAATAAGAATTCTACAAAAGAAAATTGGACATAATTAGGTCGCATCGAATGGTTTGCTTGAATAATGAAAATTTGGGACAAAAGATCGGTTGTCTTTTAGAAAAGAATGAATGGCGGGATACATAGATAGAAGGGCCATCAAATTGATTCTCAAAACGATGACTTTTATTAAACAATTAATTTATGAAAATTACTATCACATGTAAATCATTTTAATTTCCTGCCCAGGGCTAAAGTAGCATTGGTCTTGCTTCATCCATAATTCCTGAGGAAAATCTCTATGCCAACCAACCCTTTGCCCCATCACAGGCCGAATGAAGGCTTCTTACATACAGGCCCAGCAGACATACATTAACCCATTAATACCACAGTCATTATTGTTACGGTGCCCTAACCCCCATCTTCATAGTCATTAGCATTTGTAAGTTACCAGAGTATAGGAGCATAGAACTTTTAATTGCTTAACAAAAGCATCCCAAGCAAAAGAAATGAAAAACCAAAAAAAAAAAAAAATACCGGGGAAAAAAATATCTGTATGTGTAGTTCTTTGGGCCAAAAGGAGAGAAAAAGAATGAAAGAAAGAGAGAGCTGGCTCGCGCAAATGAAAGCAAATAGAAGCTTTTCCAAACCATAACGAACCACTGCATTTATTCATTCCCTCTATTCATGCATTATTCCCAAAGGTTCAGTCAATTGTACCAAGGGTTGTGAGGCAAATGAATATACACGCCACCATTGTTCCTTGCAGACAATAAACGTTGAGTTTTAAAGAAGCTGGAAGTTGTGGTTTACCCACAGCCCAAGACAGAAAATCAGAGTTTGTGGTAAGTTTGCATCTGTTTGCAGCTCAAACAAAAGAGCGATTAGTTTACGCATAATGATTTGAGAAGAGTCCAGACAGACTTGGATCAAAGCTAAAAGAAATACAGACAGAGAAAAAAATTATCGAAGAAAACCTTATTACGTTAATAGTCAACATAACATCGTCAGCCATGAAAATGTCATGATCGCAGAGTTGTCGTTTTTATAGCCTCCATCATAGGGGGTAGATTAGGTTAAGTTAGGTTAGGTTAGGTGGCAGCCCAATGTATCAGACTCACTTAGACTATTCAGTTCATTGTGATACCACATTTGTGAACTTCTCTCTTATCACTGAGTGCTACCCGATTCCATGTTAAGCTCAATGACAAGAGACCTACTTTTTATAGCCGATTCCGAACGGCGTTCCACATTGCAGTGAAACCATGTAGAGAAGCTTTGAAACATCAGAAATGTCACCAGCATTACTGCGGTGGGATAATCCACCGCTGATAAACTTTTTGGTGTTAGGTCGAAGCAGGAATCGAACCCACGACCTTGTGTATGCAAGGCGGGCATGCTAACCATTGCACCACGGTGGCTCCCCACCATAGGGGGTAAAACTATCTTTGTAAATTCGTTTGTAACACTTCGATATATTAGTCTAAGACCCCATAAAGTATATATCCTAGATCGTGGTGAAAGTCCGAGACGATCCAACGATATATATTTGTCCGGTTGGTTGAAATCACGCCAACATTCGAACAAAACAAGCGGTTGACATGAAACTTGTTACAAGGACTGGTTATTGATATAGGTCATATGGTACTGCAAATGAGCTATATCAGACCACCTTATAAACCGACCACCAGATTTAACTTCCCTCTAACCATTTACAAATTTGTCGATTTCGATCCATAATTATATATAGCCCCCGTAATTATTTTAACTCGTAACGTACTATATATTCATGAATTTATATTCGAACTGGCTTACCATAGTTGAATAACTATATAAACCGATCCCCAGATTTGACTTCGCGATTCCAATTCCCCAGCTGGCTTATTAGGTTTATCTCCTAAACTTACCAACAATATGACAGGTGAGCACCACCTATTACGCATGCTGGGGAAAAGTATAAAAGGTATGCAGTGTCGGTCAGCAACAGTCAAGGAAGTAACACCAACGAGGTAAGCGAACATCTTAGTAAATATATTTTGGAATTGTAGAATATTGGAGAGGGAAAGAAAGGTAAGGTAATTAATTCATCTAGAGGTGTTCGATCACTCAAGCCACTTGTTCCTTCAATCTCCTCATTGTATCCTATTTCTCAGCTAGAGATGTTCGATCACTCTAGCCATGTATTCTCCTTTTCCCTCATTCTTATTCCTCAGTTAGAGGAGTGCCACCACTCTAGCCGCGTGTTCCTCCTTTTCTTCGTCTATTCCACAGCTAGAGGTGTGCGACCTCTCTAGCCACGTGTTCTTCTTTTCCTCATCCTCTCCAACTCCACAGCTAGAGGTGTGCAATCATTCTAGCCACGTGTTCCTTCCTTCCCTCTTCTTTTCCTCATCCTCTCCGACTCCACAGCTGGAGGTGTGCGATCATTCTAGCCAAGTGTTCCTCCCTTCCCTCTTCTTTTCTCATCATCTCCGACTCCACAGCTAGAGGTATGCGATCATTGTAGCCACGTGTACCTTCCTTCCTTCCTTCTTTCCCTCTATACCTCCTATTCTTCAGCTAGGTGTGGGCGATCACTCTAGCCTCGTGTTCCTTCACTTCTTCGTATCCACCTACTCCTCAGCTAGGGGTGTGCGACCACCCTAGCCACGCACAAAGACGCAAACGTTGACAGACATGCGACGTTCACCGTGTCCCTCCATCTCACCGCGTCGAACACGTTGACCAAAACCCCACTTTCTCACACCATCGTGTCCTCCCGCTTCTCACCGCCGAAGATCCCCGGAGTACGTAGTATTTACCTCTCCCGTAGTCTCCAACATCATAACCACCAATGTGATAATCATCGCTAGTTCCCGAGCAGGATTTACGCAAGTGAGGACCATCATAACCGCACAGAAATCTGACACAACCGTCTTCAACTATTAAAGCATAACATAAAACTTCTAACGACAATAAAAAGTTGAATAACAATACCATAGTTGAATAACTATATAAACCGATCCCCAGATTTGACTTCGCGATTCCAATTCCTCAGCTGGCTTATTAGGTTTATCTCCTAAACTTACCAACAATATGACAGGTGAGCACCACCTATTACGCATGCTGGGGAAAAGTATAAAAGGTATGCAGTGTCGGTCAGCAACAGTCAAGGAGGTAACACCAACGAGGTAAGCGAGCATCTTAGTAAATATACTTTGGAATTGTAGAATATTGGAGAGGGAAACGAAAGGTAAGGGAAATAATTCATCTAGAGGTGTGCGACCACTCAAGCCACTTGTTCCTTCAATCTCCTCATTGTATCCTATTTCTCAGCTAGAGATGTTCGATCACTCTAGCCATGTATTCTCCTTTTCCCTCATTCTTATTCCTCAGTTAGAGGAGTGCCACCACTCTAGCCGCGTGTTCCTCCTTTTCTTCGTCTATTCCACAGCTAGAGGTGTGCGACCTCTCTAGCCACGTGTTCTTCTTTTCCTCATCCTCTCCAACTCCACAGCTAGAGGTGTGCAATCATTCTAGCCACGTGTTCCTTCCTTCCCTCTTCTTTTCCTCATCCTCTCCAACTCCACAGCTAGAGGTGTGCAATCATTCTAGCCACGTGTTCCTTCCTTCCCTCTTCTTTTTCTCATCGTCTCCGACTCCACAGCTGGAGGTGTGCGATCATTCTAGCCAAGTGTTCCACCCTTCCCTCTTCTTTTTCTCATCGTCTCCGACTCCACAGCTAGAGGTGTGCAATCATTCTAGCCACGTGTTGCTTCCTTCCCTCTTCTTTTCCTCATCCTCTCCAACTCCACAGCTAGAGGTGTGCAATCATTCTAGCCACGTGTTCCTTCCTTCCCTCTTCTTTTTCTCATCGTCTCCGACTCCACAGCTGGAGGTGTGCAATCATTCTAGCCACGTGTTCCTTCCTTCCCTCTTCTTTTCCTCATCCTCTCCGACTCCACAGCTGGAGGTGTGCGATCATTCTAGCCAAGTGTTCCACCCTTCCCTCTTCTTTTTCTCATCGTCTCCGACTCCACAGCTGGAGGTGTGCGATCATTCTAGCCAAGTGTTCCACCCTTCCCTCTTCTTTTTCTCATCGTCTCCGACTCCACAGCTAGAGGTATGCGATCATTGTAGCCATGTGTTCCTTCCTTCCTTCCCTCTTTACCTCCTATTCTTCAGCTAGGGGTGTGCGATCACTCTAGCCACGTGTTCCTTCACTTCTTCGTATCCACCTACTCCTCAGCTAGGGGTGTGCGACCACCCTAGCCACGCACAAAGACGCAAACGTTGACAGACATGCGACGTTCACCGTGTCCCTCCATCTCACCCCGTCGAACACGTTGACCAAAACCCAACCGCGAAGATCCCCGGAGTACGAAGTATTTACCTCTCCCGTAGTCTCCAACATCACAACCACCGCCGTGATTATCACGCCAGTTCCCGAGCAGGATTTACGCAAGTGAGAACCGTTAGGACTCGCCCTCTCCACATACATAGAAATCTGACACAACCGTCTTCAACTATTAAAGCATAACATAAAACTTCTAACGACCATAAAAACTTATTACCTTACAACCGCAATAACCTTGCCTTCTCATTGTCTCCGTCTCTAGAATAAATTTCTGTGACGTACCCCGGCCTCCGAGAGTATTACCCCAGCCAAGGTCCGGAAACCCCTTCATTAAGTGGTTGAAACGAGTATACATGTCTCCGTGTCTCATGTTCCATACACATAAGCCAGTATTCGGATTGTCGTGCGCTCTACCTTATTTTTTGAATCGTGCCCTTCTTTTATTGCAGAATTTTTTTCCATTTCATGTTTCCAAGCTTGGTCAGGTCCCGAGTCACTGATATGCTTAACTTTTTGCTTAGTAAAGGCGGAGCAGTGAAAAAGTAACTGCTATTCGGCACAGATGTGCTATCAATTATGGGTGCCCTGAATTGAAAGGACTGCTGCCTGCATGAATGTGCTTTAGTCCGGTAATCGTAACAGGATCTCGGTGTTTGGGTCCTCCTCATATATGCCAAGTCCCATCCACTCACCCATTTTCGATCCACCGGTGTATCAGTTATTTCCCGATCCCATTCTTCCACGACTATCTGATTGGCATCAGGTCAATCTCTGGTATACGATCATGGATGCTCCCAATTGTAGGTATCGGGTCATTATTCCCACGATCCTCCTGACTGTTACTTATTTACTCTCCTTGAATAGTTGTCCAGTTTTTTTTTTTTTTAATTGTCTGGATCACCCCATAATCCCGGCACCCATATGATGCTTATCCTGCCGTATAACGAATATTCGTTGCATTAAAATACGGTTCGCTATCGAGCCAAAATGTCTGTTATTGCCTTCATTTCCCTCCGGAAATCTGTGAAAATATCCTTGATTTGTGGTCTGTGTTAGCCATTTAACATATTCCGTTATGGCACGCACAACTGCCTGCAGAATTGTGCTGTGGACGATCTTACTGGCGTCACTCGCCAGCTACGACCACCTCAGGTATACGATCATTAATTGTTGCGGCATCCGTCATTACACCTACCGTCTCCCTTATTATCATTTGATGATTCGTCATGCTTCGTGTTTCCGTCCATTCTCCCAACATTTCGCTTTTGATCGGAAGCTCTCTTAGGGCTTAAATCCAGTATCGGCTCCGAAGTTCTAGTTGACGTGATAATCATTGTTCCAGTTATGCCAAGACATCATGTCCGTTGGACTTGCTGTAAATATCTACATCACTAGACTATCTCAGACCTCTCTTTGATGTAACTCTTCCGATTCACTTTCCCGTCTAAGGTTATCAGACATTGATATCATCTTACAGCTATTTCCCTCTGGTATCTGATCTGGAGTTCCATTCTCCCAGGTCTATCTTACCGATGTCAGATTGTCACACTCGGCAGCTAGACCACCTCAAGTATACGATCACGCATTGTTGTGGCATTCATTACCGTCATTACTAAGATTATCGGACACTGGTTCCATTTGTAGGTATTTGTCTCAAGTATCTGCTCTGGGGTGAAATTCTCTCAGAACCATCTTACTGGCATTAGAATGTAACATTATTGCGGCATCCGTCTGTCCCATTCTCCTCTGGTGGTTCGTCATGTTACATTTCCTCTCCATTGATGTTCACCAGACTATCGACGCTTATGTGACGTTACGCTCTCATATATATAGCGCGTCACCTTTGGATTCAGGCCCCATTTAGAGCCCCCGATCTCCTGCACAGTGCCCAACATCTGTAGGCTTTTTCAGTCCTCTCACTTGTTAAAATCGAACGAATCGAAAATGTTACCTTTTATTGTCTAATCGAAAGACTTCTCTCGGCCAGCATAACAAGCTATTAGATCGCACAATAGATAGCTATGGAACTGTCAGAGTTACCGGCTATACACTATGTCAGTTCATCAGTAAGAGTCATCGAGAAGCCTCACTTTTGTTTCGCCTACTGCCGTTGTTGAGTTGAAGTTGTTCAGAACTTTTTTAATTGATTGAAGTTATGAAGAATGAGAAAAGTCCACCCAACAATAAAAGCCAAGGCCCCCGGCGGCCATTGGATTCAGGCCCGAATAAGAGCCCTCCGATCTTCTGTACATTGCCCAACATCTGTAGGCTTTAACAGTCCTGTCTTTGATGTGGCTCTTCCAATTCAGTTTTTTCTCCTCCTGTAGAATCTCTTAGGATCCGTTCCCAGCAGAAGTATTATAGCATCGTCTGCGTACTAGATGGGTTCAAATTCCTCCGCAGCTAGAATGTGTATAATTGTTACCTAAGTAGTGGCGATAGTATACCTCCCTGTGGACTTCATGCGATCCACAGCGTATCCTTCTATTCCTTGGCGCATGAGCTATCCAATATTTTAAAGATCCTATCTCGCGAGCCACCGTGGTGCAATGGTTAGCATGCCCCCCTTGCATACACAAGGTCGTGGGTTCGATTCCTGCTTCGACCGAACACTAAAAAGTTTTTCAGCGGTGGATTATCCCACCTCAGTAATGCTGGTGACATTTCTGAGGGTTTCAAAGCTTCTCTAAGTGGTTTCGCTGCAATATGGAACGCCGTTCGGACTCGGCTATGAAAAGGAGGTCCCTTATCATTGAGCCTAACATGGAATCGGGCAGCACTCAGTGATAATAGAGAAATTCACCAATGTGGTATCACAATGGACTGAATAGTCTAAGTGAGCCTGATACATCGGGCTGCCACCTAACCTATCTCGCGAAACTGGTCTAAGGATGAGGATAAGTGTGTTGGTGCTAAAGTTTGTTGAAAGCTTCCTTAATGTCAGTACATACAGCTAGCATGGACGTCTTAACAGAAAAAGACCTCTCTTGCGTATGTACAACCAATTCTTAGGTTTATTAAATAAGCAGTGCTGGTGGTTTAGGGTATTGTGTGGTCAGACCTTCTGTTTTACTCACTTGTTTATTACTGAACCATGCATTTTTATTTTATTAATACACGTTGTCCTTCCAACTACTGTGTCAGGATATAAGAACACTTTCATCACTCATAAAACTGAGATTTTTCATTGTCCATTAGTCCAGCATGAAATTGACGTCAGGAAAACAAAACAAGAAACAAAGTGTGATGCAATTAATGAACAACCCAGCAACCCATATCATGAGTTCAAGAGTTGTAAGACGCACTGTTGACCCTAATCAAAGTCGGAAGCGTAAATAGGCGGCAACAATGAACAGCAGGTTAAATTTATGGCTGCAAACGCCTAAAGCTTAACACCAGAGAAACAACAGCCCAGAACAATAGGCCCACTAAACTTAATGGTACAAGAAAAAAAAAACTCAGGGTGCAGAATAATAATAAAAAAATATATATCGAGCAGTGACCCAACTCATGGACAATGAAATGAATGACAATAGGAGCATACTTGTTAGTAGGTAGCAAAGTCATGCAGTACTCCAAAGAACATGGGTCTCCACCATCCACATCGGTATCGGTTTACATCAAAACACAAGTGCTGGTCATAGCCTTCGGGGGATTCGTTGCTCAATGCACTCGCATGTTATTCGTCATCAAAACCAAGGGTGGGGAGCCGAAGCCAAGTCAGTGGCTATCAATTAACTAACGCCGATGGCCTACGCTCTTTATTTTCTATATTTTATTGTTTTCGTGATGATCAAACAGAAACTAAAGAATACTCATCATCACTTGTTAAAATCGAACGAATCGAAAATGTTACATTTTATTGTCTAATCGAAAGACTTCTCCCGGACAGCATAACAAGCTATTAGATCGCATAATAGATAGCCATGGAACTGACAGAGTGGCCGGCTATACACTATGTCAGTCCATCAGTAACTCACTCATCGAAAAGCCTCCATTTAGTTTCGCCTACTGCCGATGTTGAGTTGACTTTGTTCAGAACTTTTTTTTTAATTGATTGAAGTTATGAAGAAAGTGAACAGTCTGTCCAACAATAAAAGCCAAGCCGCCTGGCGGCCATTGGATTAATGCATTGTGAAAATTTATTAACTGCCACACACCACCACCACCACCATGGTGGCAACATAACTGGATGACAGGCAATTATTTTAACCCATAAACGAGTACGTAAAACGAGAAACTAATAAAGCCAGCATGGGAACACATATTCACTGCAAAGTTGTAAAATTAATATCGATCATAAAAAACCAGAAAATCTATTTTATTAGATCAGGGCATATGAAGGTAAAAAGAGGGATGAGTAGAACTTTAGGATTGTTTAAGGTGAGCTAAACGAGACAAGAATAGAAAAAGCTTTGCAATTTTAACGAAAGTTGTCGTTCACAGTGAGTCAACGAAACAATTGCAGACGTCTTAGGATCTAACTCATTGTAATAGCTTAATGTGATAACTTCTGGGGAATTCTGTTCTCTGGGCTAAAAAGGCGTCAACCGGATGGATGGAGGACGAGTTATCAGAGACGATTAATGGGGAGAGTCACAAAGGCGTCGTAAAACGTATAATAACTGGTGGTATACCTTCGATGTCATGGGTTGGCCTATGCGTCACCTTTGGATTCAGGCCACGTTTAGAACCTTAGGCTCTTTTGTAGTGTCTAACATCTGTAGGCTTTGCCATTCCTCCCTTGGATGTTGATCTTCCAATTCAGTTCCCTGTCTAATGTTACTGCCAACTACTTGTTTTATCAGACTTGGGTATCGTCTTGCCGAAAAAACTCTGGAATGCCATCCGTAGGACCCTTTCTCCTGCAGACTCTTGGGATCCGTTCTCTACATAAATAGTAAAACATCGCCTGCGTTGCAGAGGATTCAAATCCTTGGAAAGCTATAATCCTTAGAGGCGATTGAATACCGCCCCGTGCAGTTCCCCACTATATACTGGACGTTATATGTTTTCTACATCTTATCCTTCTATTCCTTAGCAAATGGGCTATCCAATCTTTTAAAAATCCCGTCACCCGAAACTGGCCTATGGAGTTGATAAGTGTGTCGGTGCTATCATTGAGAGTCAAAAAGTCCAAGGCAGCCAAACCTAACGTCGTAAAATGTATAACTTGCGGCGTGCCATGGATCACCTATTACAACCCGGAAATACATGATCAATCGGTCGAATATCGAGCCAAAGGTGAGGCGAAGTTGAAAACTCCACATCAAAGCAAATCAAAAAACTGCCACGACGAAAGCGAGTCGCGGCATCTAAGGGACAGAACTAAAGGAAACATATAGTATGCGTCATTGTGATGAATACAATATGCTTGGATACTTCAATGTCCACCATGAATTTTAGTAGAGAAGTTCGATGATTCCGCATTTGGCACGGTGAACTAAGAGCCACCGTGGTGTAATGGTTAGCATGCCCGCCTTGCATACACAAGGTCGTGGGTTCGATTCCTACTTCCACCGAACACCAAAAAGTTTTTCAGCGGTGGATTATCCCACCTCAGTAATGCTGGTGACATTTCTGAGGGTTTCAAAGCTTCTCTAAGTGGTTTCACTGGAATGTGGAACGCCGTTCGGACTCGGCTATAAAAAGGAGGTCCCTTGTCATTGAGGTTAACGTGGAATCGGGCAGCACTCAGTGATAAGAGAGAAGTTCACCAATGTGGTATCGCAATGGACTGAATAGTCTAAGTGAGGCTGATACATCGGGCTGCCACCTAACCTAACCTAACCTAATAGACCTACGCGAGGTGTTTGTAACAGTTCGCCAAACTTATCTTTTGCATCGCATAATTTGATAAACGACTTACCCTGGCATCCCGTCATTTCACTGGTATCGGACTACTTGCCCATAATTCTCGGCATTGAGCGACACCCCGTCTTAATCTCTGAACACCGGATCCTTATCAACAAAAGAAATCCAACTTCAGAGACTACAGTCCACTCCATTCCATTATGCTCCAGTTCCCCTGCCATGCCCATGTTAACCACAGGGTTTTCTAGACATAATCAATTAATCAGGTGAGGCAAACTTCCCCGTAGAAGCGGCGAGTCTCGAGGGCGAGAGTGATGAGCATCGTTGACCCTAGAAAAAGGGACACTAGTCTACAGTAAGAGGCCTCTAGAACCCCTCTACAAGCAATGATGGTATCTCAGTCACCATTGGCAAGGTGAATGCTACGAAGAGATATACGGGGTTTGTTTTTCCATTGAACTTCCGCCTCTCTCTTATGAACATTCTGACCAAATCGCCCAGGTGAGTGTCTCTTCCCTAGTAGAAACGACGGGACTCGAAGATGAAAGTGATGCCCTTCTTCGTGCTAGTCCTGTTGATCCATGAATAGAAGAACTGAATCTAGAGATTGTAAGATAGTCGACAAGCCAAACGGAACAAGTGGTTAGAAACCTTCTAACAATGTAACCGAAGCGCAGATACAGGTAAGTTGTGGTCAACAGTATAAGCCCCATTAAAGGATGATGGAATCTCTGTCAGCTTTACCAATGTGCCCATGACTGCTACAAAGATATGCGCGAGGTTTGTTTATCGGACAATATATTGGGCACTCACATAATTATAGATTGAAAAGGAGAGGCATTCGTTGAATTCATGTCTCCGAGCCAAGGATATACCAAAATTCAGTTCCGGGGAAGATGAAGAGTTGAGTACTTGCCGACACTCCTCAATTTGTCCTTCGCATCAGTCATTGTCTGCGAGGACATCGAGAACGCTTAATTAAAGGTTGAATTTATAGATACGAAGTCAAGGACCTGCTGCTCGAATTGCCCAGATGAGAGCCAACTTCCCACTGAAGCGGCATAACTCGAGGACAATAGTGAAAAGCGCCGTCGTGCTAACCCTACTAATCGTAGAATCGGGGAACTCAATGTAGAGATTCGTAAGATAGTCGAAAGTTGTGATCAGCAGTAAGAGCTCCCTCGAACCCCTCTACAAGTTATGATACGATCTCACTCACCTTTGGCAACATGACGGAAACTAATAGGAAGAGATGAGCAAGGTTTTGTAACCGCCATTCTTTAGCATCCCGAGAATGATAGAGCGAAAAAGATCTATATAAAATTTTAATAAAATTTCTATATAAATAAAGTTTTGACAAAATTTTCTATAGAAATAAAATTTTGAAAAAATTTTCTATAGAAATAAAATTTTGAAAAAATTTTCTATAGAAATAAAATTTAAACAAAATTTCCTACAGAAATAAAACTTTGACAAAATTTTCTATAGAAATAAAATTTTGGCAAAATTTTCTCTAGGAATAATATTCTGAAAAAAAAAATTCCTAGGAATAAAATTTCGACAAAATTTTTTATAAAAATAAAATGTTCTCTAGGAATAAAATTTTGACAAAATTTTCTTTAGAACTAAAATTTGAAAAAAATTTCTTTAGAACTAAATTTTGACAAAATTTTCTATAGAAATAAAATTTTGACAATTTTTTTACAGAAAAAAAAATGTTCACAACATTTTCTATTTATTGTTGTTTTTGACCATTGACTAAACTACAAACAAGTGTAACTTAAACAACAGGGGAAAAGTATGTTTGTCAAATTTATTTGGGCAAAGCCCTATAGAGTGCAAGATGGTTGGATGGACGCACGTTTCGGAATTACCACATTCCTCATGAACATCTTCTACTTTCAGCAAAACTATCAACAAATTATCAGAATAAATTCTGGTAGTTCACTAAATCCAAAGTGAACTACACTTGAACGTCCCGAATAAAAAAGTTTTTTGATAGTCGGCGTTGCCTAAAAAATTTGCATTTTTCTTTTCCTTTGCCAAAGTCAAATCATCGATTTGAGAGCAGTTGGCTGCGTTTATTCTGAGCGTGCTTCCTCTATCTTTATTCGTTAAGTTTTTCTGGTATTGTTGCTTTATTCTTCAATCATTATTGTTGTTTTCTATAGAAATAAAATTTTGTCAAAATTTCTGTATAAATAAAATTTTGACAAAATTTTCGATAGAAATAAAATTTGGCAACATTTTCTATAGAAATAAAATATTGATAGATTATTTTTGGCGATATGGGCCAATTTTCGTGTGATTGGCCTTCGGCTATATATAATTATGGCCCGATATGGACCAATTTTTGCTTGGTTGTTAGAGACCATATACTAACATCACATACCACATTTCAACCAGATCGGATGAATTTTGCTCCTCCAAGAGGCTCCGCAAGCCAAATCTGGGGGTCGGTATATAGAGAGTATATACGTAAAAGTGGTCCGATATGGCCCATTTGCAATACCATCCGACCAACATCAATAACAAGTACTTATGCCAAGTTTCAAATCGAAAGCTTGTTTCGTTCGGAAGTTAGCTTGATTTCAATAGACGGACGGACGGACATACTTAAATCTACTAAGAATTTCACCACGGCACAGAACATATATATACTTTATAGGGTCTTAGAGCAATATTTCGATGTGTTACAAACGGAATGACAGAGTTAATATACCCCCCATCCTATGTTGGAGCGAATAATAAAATTTTGACAAAATTTTCTATAGAAATAAAATGTAAAAAAAAACTTTCAATAGAAATAAAATTTTGACAAAATTTTCTAAAATTTTTTCGGAAGGTTCAAGTGTGGTTCACTTTTGGGTTTAGTGAACTGCCTGAATTTATTCTGATAATTGGTTGATAGTTTTGCTGCATGTAGAGGATGCTGATGAGGAATGCGGTAATTCCGAAACGTGCGTCCATCCAACCATCTTGCAGTCTATATGGCTTTGCCCAACTAAATTTGACAAACATTCTTTTCCTCTGTTGGTTAAGCTACACTTGTAGTTTAGTCAATGCACAGTTTTAAGCTGAAATCAATAAAATTTTGACAAATTTTGTATAGAAACACAATTTTGACTAAATTTTCTATAGAAATAAAATTTTGGAAAAATTTTCTCTAGGAATAAAGTTTTGAAAAAATATTTCTATAGAAATACAATTTTGACAAAATTTTCGATAGAAATAAAATTTTGACAACATTTTCTATAGAAATAAAATTTCAACACAATTTCCTATAGAAATACATTTTTGTCAAAATTTTCGATAGAAGTAAAATCTAGGCAACATTTTCTCTAGGAATAATGTTTTGACAAAATTTTCTATAGAAATAAAATTTTGACAAAATTTTCTATAGAAATAAAATTTTGACAAAATTTTCTATAGAAATAAAATTTTGAAAAAATTTTTATAGAAATAAAATGTTGACAAAATTTTCTATAGAAATAAAATTTTGACAAAATTTTCTAAAGAAGTAAAATTTTGACAAAATTTTCTATAGAAATAAAATGTTGACAACATTTTTTTCTAGGATTAAAATTTTGTTAAAATTTTCTACAAAAATAAAATTTTGACAAAATTTTCTATAGAAATAAAATTGTGACAAAATTTTTTTATGAAATAAAATTTTGACAAAATTTTCTATAGAAATAAAATTTTGACAAAATTTTCTATACAAATAAAATTTTTACAAAATTTTCTAAAGAAATAATATTTTGATAAATTCTCTCTAGAAATAAAATTTGGCAAAATAAGTTTTGCTTCAAATTTTGGTAAAATAGTTTTCGCTCGGTTGTATTCAACAATGTCAATCCAATTCAGTTCCTTCGCCCACCCATCCACCATGACTCTTCAAATATACGTCTAAGACTTCAAAGAAAGTGAAAATACTCGTAAAATTATTATGTAAAGCATAATCTTCGATAAATTTCGAATAGCAATAGAAAAAATTATTTTGAAATTTTTTTAAATTTATTTACTTAATTCCAAATTCCAAAAGCACTTATTAAACCATCATAAATTATTGGCATAAATTTACAAATCATACACACATTAGCCGATATCACCAGTGCGACTACATATGAACGCATAACTTGATTGTCATAACTTTATAGCAATTTATTGCAAATAACTACGCATGCGTACCAATGTAACCTAATACAGTAATCGCTCGATTTACGTCGTCTCGGTTTAGGTTGTTTCGATTGACGTCGTCAAATTTTTGTTCCATCAAACTTCGATTTAAGTCGCCATTCGATTTACGTCGTCGATTTTTGGCCCACTTTATGAAAAACGCCTTCCATATGTAAACTAAATATCAACGATGATGATGGAATCGAAACATGTTTTTTTTTTCTGAAATTCTTACCGAAATTACTAAATTACCTTTATTTTTGAAGTTTTTTCTTATGTACACGCACATACATACATAAATGGACTTAGGAGTAAGTATGAGCAATTTTTAATTCGGTTTACGTCGTTTCGATTAACGTCGTCAAATTTTCCGGAACCAATCACGATGTAAATCGAGGGATTACTGTATTGTGCATTTTCAAATGTCACTCAAAAGAGGGGGAGAATGATTTATTGGCTGAATGAGTACTGAAGTTGTCAAACAAATGAATTAAATGCAATTACGAATATTGAAAGTTATGCGTCTGAATTTATTTCACAAGCAAAAAACAGAAGAGCGATTTTTTTTTCTGTTGCCACCACAAAAACTTGAAGGAATTTTTGTGGTACGATAAACAGAAGACATTTGTTTTCTGTATACAAATAAATACGCAACTGAGTATATAAGGGGCATGGCAATTTCCATTAAATCAGGTAAATTCGTTACAATAACAACAACAAAAAACAAACAACAACAACAACAATGTTAAACAAACAATGATTTCACCATAATTAAATTTTCTACAGAAATCAAACAAAAACGACAGACTGCGGCACAGAATGCTTCATAAAAAATTCAAAACTCATACAACATGATTGGATGTGGAACGATATGGTGAAGTATCGTAGACTCTTCCGGCTAAAATGAATCACAGTGGGTTAATTTCTTCATTTGATTTCCACAGAAGAGAAAGTAGGCCTAACGAATTTTTACAAATCCGAGCTTACTGTGGCACGGAATAATGATAGAGACAGACGGCCTAAAACACAGATCGTGACGGTTTGCGATTCTAAGACACCTTCGGAGCACCTCCAGTATGAGTGAGGAAATACGAGTATTGCAGCTTCCCGACCCACCAGCAAATTACACAGAACCACCAGTTTTGTTTTCAGATGAAAGAAAAGTTTTGTTTTGTTTTTATACCCTCCACCATAGGATGGGGGGTATATTAACTTTGTCATTCTGTTAGTAACACATCGAAATATTGCTCTAAGACCCCATAAAGTATATATATTCTGGGTCGTGGTGAAATTCTGAGTCGATCTGAGCATGTCCGTCCGTCTGTTGAAATCACGCTAACTTCCGAACGAAACAAGCTATCGACTTGAAACTTGGCACAAGTGGTTGTTATTGATGTAGGTCGGATGGTATTGCAAATGGGCCATATCGGTCCACTTTTACATGTAGCCCCCATATAAACGGACCCCCAAATTTGGCTTGCGAGGCCTCTAAGAGAAGCAAATTTCATCCGATCCGGCTGAAATTTGGTACATGGTGTTAGTATATGGTCTCTAACAACCATGCAAAAATTGGTCCACATCGGTTCATAATTATATATAGCCCCCATATAAACCGATCCCCCGATTTGGTTTGCGGAGCCTCTAAAAGAAGCAAATTTCATCCGATCCGGAATCTTGGTACATGGTGTTAGTATATGGTCTCTAACAACCATGCAAAAATTGGTCCACATCGGTCCATAATTATATGTAGCCCCCATATAAACCGATCCCCCCATTTGGCTTGCAGAGCCTCTACGAGAAACAATTTTCATCCGATCCGGCTGAAATTTGGTACATGGTGTTAGTATATGGTATCTAACAACCATGCAAAAATTGGTCCATATCGGTCCATAATTATATATAGCCCCCATATAAACCGATCCCCGGATTAGGCTTGCGGAGCCTCTAAGAGAAGCAAATTTCATCCGATCCGGCTGAAATTTGGTACATGGTGGTAGTATATGGTCTCTAACAACCATGCAAAAATTGATCCATATCGGTCCATAATTATATAGCCCCCATATAAAACGATCCCCCGATTTGGCTTGCGGAGCCTCTAAGAGAAGCAAATTTCATCCGATCCGGCTGAAATTTGGTACATGGTGTTAGTATATGGTCTCTAACAACCATGCAAAAATTGGTCCACATCGGTCCATAATTATATGTAGCCCCCATATAAACCGATCCCCAGATTTGACCTCCGGAGCCTCTTGGAAGACCAAAATTCATCTGATTCAGTTGAAATTTGATACGTGATGTTAATATATGGCCTCAAACACCCATGCAAAATTGGTCGATATCGGTCCATAATTATATATAGGCCCCATATAAACCGATCCCCAGATTTGACCTCCGGAGCACCTTGGAAGAGCAAAATTCCTCCCATTCGGTTGAAATTTGGTAAGTGATCTTAGTATAGGGTATCCAACAACCATGCAGGAATTGGTTCCTATCAGTCCATAATAATTCGGCCTGGCCGAACTTATGGCCGTATATACTTGTTTTTTTTTTTTTACCCTCCATCATAGGATGGGGGTATATTAACTTTGTCATTCCGTTTGTAACACATCGAAATATTGCTCTAAGACCCCATAAAGTATATATATTCTGGGTCGTGGTGAAATTCTGAGTCGATCTAAGCATGTCCGTCCGTCCGTCTGTTGAAATCACGCTAACTTCCGAACGAAACAAGCTATCGACTTGAAACTTGGCACAAGTGGTTGTTATTGATGTAGCTCGGATGGTATTGCAAATGGGCCATATCGGTCCACTTTTACGTAAAGTCCTCATATAAACGGATCCCCAAATTTGGCTTGCGAGGCCTCTAAGAGTATCCGATCCGGCTGAAATTTGGTACATTGTGTTAGTATATGGTCTCTAACAACCATGCAAAAATTGGTTCACATCGGTCCATAATTATATGTAGCCCCCATATAAACCGATCCCCCGATTTGGCTTGCGGAGCCTCTAAGAGAAGCAAATTTGATCCGATCCGGCTGAAATTTGGTACATGGTGGTAGTATATGGTCTCTAACAACCATGCAAAAATTGATCCATATCGGTCCATAATTATATATAGCCCCCATATAAACCGATCCCCCGATTTGGCTTGCGGAGCCTCTAAGAGAAGCAAATTTCATCCGATCCGGCTGAAATTTGGTACATGGTGTTAGTATATGGTCTCTAACAACCATGCAAAAATTGGTCCACATCGGTCCATAATTATATATAGCCCCCATATAAACCGATCCCCGGATTAGGCTTGTGGAGCCTCTAAGAGAAGCAAATTTCATCCGATCCGGCAGAAATATGGTACATGGTGGTAGTATATGGTCTCTAACAACCATGCAAAAATTGATCCATATCGGTCCATAATTATATATAGCCCCCATATAAATCGATCCCCCGATTTGGCTTGCGGAGCCTCTACGAGAAACAATTTTCATCCGATCCGGCTGAAATTTGGTACATGGTGGTAGTATATGGTCTCTAATAACCATGCAAAAATTGGTCCACATCGGTCCATAATTATATATAGCCCCCATATAAACCGATCCCCAGATTTGACCTCCGGAGCACCTTGGAAGAGCAAAATTCTTCCCAATCGGTTGAAATTTGGTAAGTGATCTTAGTATAGGGTATCCAACAACCATGCAGGAATTGGTTCCTATCAGTCCATAATAATATATAGCTCCCATATAAACCGATCCCCAGATTTGACCTCCGGTGCCTTTTGGAGAAGCAAAATTCATCCGATCTGTTTGAAATTTGGAACGTGGTGGTAGAATATGATATTTAACAACCATGTGAGTTGAAATTTGTGGATGACAGTCTTTCGTAGAATTTTCTACGCAATCCATGGTGGAGAGTACATAAGATTCGGCCTGGCCGAACTTATGGCCGTATATACTTGTTTTTTTTTTTTTTTTTTTTTTTTTTTTTTTTTTTTTTGAGGGGAGTACAATATTCTTTATAGGTGTACAAAAAAGATTAAAGACAATCTTTGCATTGCTTATCATAAATTCGGATTTACTTGCTCTTCAAGAAAATTCATTACGACAATAGGGGAATTTCGTTTGCCTAAAATTTCGTTGCGTAGGAATTTATTTTTTTTTATTAAGTGCGAAAGCATAAAATATCCTAACCATGCCACAATTAGGAGATATCCTTCCTAACGAGACAACCTATTATTTAATTTAATTACATTCCAGGTTCTATATTGACTCACTGTGCACTGCCATAATCCACCCTGTTAAACTTCTTTGCATCACGTAACGGACTTGGTAAAGTGCACCGAAAATATTATACCAAAATTTTTTAACATAAACAAAAAAACTGGCGAACAAGATTCAATGGTGGACATATTTTATCAGAGTATCTCATTCTTGAAGTATCCCAGTACTTGAGTACATGTGTACGGTCATTTAAATGCATTTTTTGTGAAGTTTTAATAACGCCACCAGAAAGCATGAACAAACGTGACTTCACAAAATGTTGGCAGTTTGAAAGCCAACGAAAACTTAATCTGTGATGTTCAAAAAAAAAAAAGTATAGGACTACACATAAAGAAATAATGTCTTTTTTTAATACAATTAATAAAATTAGCACTCATATTTTGATGTTGATTGAAAAATCGATTTGTAATAAAAAGGTCGAAAAGTCGACAATGGGCTGAGGGGAAATATGATTTAGGATTTCACCACGTAATAGGTGCCAATGATTTTTATAACTCATATAAAGGATACGTGATGTCCTTTCATGTGGGTACCATATTGAAACCTAGACCGATATAGCCTATGTTACTTTCGAATTTGACTTGCTTGCAGACCAAAAACGAATCTCAGAGCTCAATTATTTAAGACAGTAGCATGATTACAACAGACAGACAGACGGACATAGTTAGAACGTCTTAGATTTTCTCTGAGATAACGAATATATATACTTCATAAAAAAAAAAACAAGTATATACGGCCGTAAGTTCGGCCAGACCGATGCTTATGTATCCTCCACCATGGATTGCGTAGAAACTTCTTCTAAACGTACCAAGAGGCTCCAAAATCAAATCTCAGGATCGGTTTATATGGGGGCTATATATGATCCGTTATGGACTGATACGGACCACTTTTGGCATGATTGTTAAATATCGTATACTACCACCACGTACCAAATTTCAACCAGATCGGATGAATTTTGCTTATCCAAAAGGCACCGGAGGTCAAATCTGGGGATCGGTTTATATGGGGGTTATATATAATTATGGACTGATATGAACCAATTCCTGCATGGTTGTTGGATACCATATACTAACATCACGTACCAAATATCAACTGAATCATATGAATTTTGGTCTTCCAAGAGGCTACGGAGGTCAAATCTGGTGGTCGGTTTATATGGGGGCTATATATAATTATGGACCGATGTGGAGCAATTTTTGCATGGTTATTAGAGACCATATACTAACACCATGTACCAAATTTCAGCCGGATCGGATGAAATTTGCTTCACTTAGAGGCTCCGCAAGCCAAATCGGGGGATCGGTTTATATGGGGGCTATATATAATTATGGACCGATGTGGACCAAATTTTGCATGGTTGTTGGAGACCATATACTAACACCATGTACCAAATTTAAGCCGGATCGGATGAAATTTGCTTCTCTTAGAGGCTCCGCAAGCCAAATCGGGGGATCGGTTTATATGGGGGCTATATATAATTATGGACCGATGTGGACCAAATTTTGTATGGTTGTTGGAGGCCATATACTAACACCATGTACCAAATTTCAGCCGGATCGGATGAAATTTGCTTCTCTTAGAGGCTCCGAAAGCCAAATCGGGGGATCGGTTTATATGGGGGCTATATATAATTATGGACCGGTATGGACCAATTTTTGCATGGTTGTTACAGACCGTATACTAACATCAAGTACCAAATTTCAACCGAATCAGATGAATTGTGCTCCTCCAAGAGACTCCGGAGGTCAAATCTGGGGATCGGTTTATATGGGGGCTATATATAATTATGGACCGATATGGATCAATTTTTGCGTGGTTGTTAGAGACCATATACTACCACCATGTACCAAATTTCAGCCGGATCGGATGAAATTTGCTTCTCTTAGAGGCTCAACAAGCCTAATCCGGGGATCGGTTTATATGGGGGCTATATATAATTATGGACCGATATGGACCAATTTATGCATGGTTGTTAGAGACCATATACTAACACCAAGTACCAAATTTCTGCCGGATCGGATGAAAATTGTTTCTCGTAGAGGCTCTGCAAGCCAAATCGGGGGATCGGTTTATATGGGGGCTACATATAATTATGGACCGATGTGGACCAATTTTTGCATGGTTGTTAGAGACCATATACTAACACCATGTACCAAGATTCAGCCGGATCGGATGAAATTTGCTTCTTTTAGAGGCTCCGCAAACCAAATCGGGGGATCGGTTTATATGGGGGCTATATATAATTATGGACCGATGTGGACCAAATTTTGTATGGTTGTTGGAGGCCATATACTAACACCATGTACCAAATTTCAGCCGGATCGGATGAAATTTGCTTCTCTTAGAGGCTCCGAAAGCCAAATCGGGGGATCGGTTTATATGGGGGCTATATATACTTATTGACCGATGTAGATCACTTTTTGCATGGTTGTTAGAGACCATATACTAACACCATGTACCAAATTTAAGCCGGATCGGATGAAATTTGCTTCTCTTAGAGGGTCTGCAAGCCAAATTTGGGGGTCCGTTTATATGGGGGTATACGTAAAAGTGGACCGATATGGACCAATTGCAATACCATCCGACCTACATCAATAACAACTACTTGTGCCAAGTTTCAAGTCGATAGCTTGTTTCGTTCGGAAGTTAGCGTGATTTCAACAGACGGACGCACGGACGGACGGACGGGCATGCTCAGATCGACTCAGAATTTCACCACGACCCAGAATATATATACTTTATGGGGTCTTAGAGCAATATTTCGATAGGTTACAAACGGAATGACAAAGTTAATATACCCCCATCTTATGGTGGAGGGTATAAAAATCAATTATCCAACGTGTACACCTCCATCCTATGGTGATTAATGTCTGACGGGGCCGACTATATTATGTCCTATGTACATCATTTTGTAGGCCAATATTTTCGTATTTAATCGAAAGCTATCTATAATAGAATTATATTCCTATATGTTCATTTCAGTCCATAGACGAGCATCCTTAAATCGGATGACAACTTGAAACTAATTACAATATTAGTAGTTTAGCTTAGGTTAGGTTAGGTTAGGTTGGAAAGAGGATACAGGTTGTCTGTCTCATGTCGGCTGACATACACACACATAAGCCAGTATTCGGATTATTGTGCGCTCGAACTACTCCTTTCCGTTGTACCCTTATTTTTTTCCAGGAACGAATTCCTTAATTTGTTTCCAGTCCCTGTTTCCAAACTAAACGCCGAAACTACTCTTCTCCGATATGGTCAATTCTTTGCCTAGTAAAGGCAGGACAGTCACATAGATAGTGTTCCAAGGTTCATCATCCTCAATCAATGCCCCACATGCACCATCTTTTGCTGCTTCTATTCGGCGCAAAATTGCTCTCACTTCTGGTTGCCCGCATTTCGACGGAGCTCCGGACTGACGTCCTACTCTCCTTGAGTAGTGGTCCAGCCTTTTTTCTTGTCTGGTTTATCCCATAGTATTTTCGTCGTCCTTTCGACCGTTACATTGGTCCACATCGCATTATGTGTCTCCTGTGCCAATCATGGTTGCCAGGCGTGTCAAAAAACGATCTACACTGTTAGAAAAATATGTTTTTTATATGTTCCGATATAAACAAAAAGTGTTTCGGGCACAATTTTTAAACACAATATATTTAAGTGCAAACATGTAATGTTCCTAAACTAACACTAAATGTTTGGGACACATATGTTAATATGTTAGAATATATTATGTTTGGGGCATAAATGTTTTATAAAAATAATATCTGTGAATGTAAACATATATAAATTTACAAATTTCGATTAAACATATATATGTTGTGATATTTTATTCAGAGAGAGAGAGAGAGTATAGAGAAAGAAATAGAGATGGAAACCGGGAGGGTTGACGAAAGATATCAACATAACACAGTGAGAGAATGAAAAGAGAGCTATTTGTATATGTTGTTTCGGAAAACTGTTTTATGATAAGGCCAAAAATTTGATATGCTTAAATCTAAATATTATTTAATTTGAATATTAGAATGAGTATTCGGAGTAAAGAGAATAGACATTCGGAACCAAGAGAATAGACATTTGAAAAAAAAAAACAGCGTGTGTTTTCGTCTTGAGAGCAGCATTTTATGTATGTGTGGACATGTGTTTTGTTTATCATTTTCCCAGCGGCGGAATCGAGAAGGACCTTGCGAATTCAGGCATGTTAAATGCATTAAATTGGAAGGAGTTGTGTTTATAAGGCATGCATGTGTACTGATTTTACATTCATCGGAAGCCTTCTAAAATCAGACCTGTATTTAAGCATTGCGATTCATTTACTTTTTTCATTTTATGCACACGGACATTCTCTCTGCCTTCTTTATAGCAAGTTGTATAGCATGGGTGTTAAAATTATATAGCAAGAGAGATGTCTTGTGCTCTCGTTTAAAAGAGAGCTTTAAAATTGTTTACATTCCTATTAATTTATAATTAGAATGCATTTGTAATGCCTTTGGAAGTAAAACGGTTATATCATAGAAATGAATAGGCATGTAATTGCATTGCTTTCCACTTCCAAAAATAAGCTATTAGGAATGCGTAGGATTTCGTGTATGTTAGAGGAATTGTATTTTAACATTTTCTACCCCCAAACAAAAACAAAAATGAAACATAGCAACATTTGAAATGTATAACTATTTATGTCAGAAAATATTTTCATTAATGCCATGTGGATAATAATTTAGCGTACGCCAGTACATGCTATTCGTTAGTTGAATTCTTGATCTGGTAAAGTACGTACGTCTTCCAAATTATAAAGTGTTTCGCATTTGCGATAGTAACCTTAAGTATAAAACTCTAACGGTAAGTCTTTAATTTTATTTTATTATTTTAATTTTTTAATGCAATTTAGTTCTTTCAGATCTTGACAATAAATTTACCGAAACGCAGAAAGAATATAGAGCCCAGACGAATCAAATATAGTGATATCTTGGGGAGTGACTTGACATTTTCTTTATGTTTTTATATATCTCTGAACGCTAACCTTTTTTCATGTTAAAAATAAATAAATTTGAAACAAAAGCATAAAAATTTAATACCGTATTTTTTTATTTATCATAAAGGCATTATTTTGGGAATGTGTATGGAAGGCCTTCCTAAACGAGAACCCGTATAGTGCTACAACATGCCTACAATAGGAAGGACGTGAGAAGTAGTTATATTATCAGTAATTATGTAGGTGTTTTATATACACTCCTGTAAGCCTCCTTCTTTTTGGAGGGCTGGTGAAGGGTCTTTTATGGAAGCTACAAATAAGGCCTTGCCCTCCAATCTCACCCTATGTTAAATGGAAAGGAAGGTGTAATGTCCTAAGCAGGCCTCTGTAATGCTTAGACAGGCCTGGAAGGAGGCCTTCCAACCACATGAACTACGCCGCTGGGTTGGCATTATGGGCACAATTTTTTTTTTCTTGGTTCGTTAAAAGAAATCGGAACGTATGCTAATCACTGCTCCACGTGGCCAACAAATGTATGTTTCTGTTAAATAATGTTATGTTTGCATGGGCTCATGGGCGCTGCAAACTATGCTATATAAATGTAACTTATAACGATAATTGTCTATTGGTGACTATAACAGCCCAGTGGTAGTGTGTTGGCTTACAATTTGCATGATTCCCGGTTTGATTCTCCGTCCAGGCGAAAAGTAACATTTAAAAAAATTATAAAATTGAGTAATTTCTTCAACATTATTTGTATTACAGAAAAAGGTGCCAAGAACTAAAAATTTCGTGGAAGTGAAAATTATGTGTGGGAATGAGCACAATCTTCTTGGGGAGAAAATTCTTCCAAGCATATAATATTTTTGGGTTCAAAATGCTTCCAAACATATAATATGTTCACATAAAACAAACATAATAATGTTTCGGCAATATCCAATAATATATGTGCTTCCTGCAAAATATGTTTGGAACATATGTTAGAGAAGCGATTATTTTTGAGGGTGTACCAAAATTTGAAGTAAAATTTATCAAAAATCTACCAAATTAAAAAAAAAATCCTATTTTGAAGTTGTTGATCAAATCTTTGTGGCTATTAGTACGGCTTTATTTTAAAGAAGTGTTTTTTTATTGAATTTATATAAAATTTTATTTCTACACCCTCAAAAAAATCGCCTCTCTAACATATGTTCCAAACATATTTTGCAGGAAGCACATATATTATTGGATACTGCCGAAACATTAATATGTTTGTTATATGAGAAAATATTATATGTTAGGAAGCATTTTGAGCCCAAAAATATTATATGCTTGGAAGAATTTTCCCCAAAGAAGATTGTGCTCATTCCACGAAATTTTTTAGTTCTTGGCACCTTTTTCTGTAATACAAATAATGTTGAAGAAATTATTCAATTTTATAATTTTTTTATACCCTCCACCATAGGATGGGGGTATATTAACTTTGTCATTCCGTTTGTAACACATCGAAATATTGCTCTAAGACCCCATAAAGTATATATATTCTGGGTCGTGGTGAAATTCTGAGTCGATCTAAGCATGTCCGTCCGTCCGTCCGTCTGTCCGTCTGTCCGGCTGTCCGTCCGTCTGTGGAAATCACGCTAACTTCCGAACGAAACAAGCTATCGACTTGAAACTTGGCACAAGTAGTTGTTATTGATGTGGGTCGGATGGTATTGAAAATGGGCCATATCGGACCACGTTTACGTATAGCCCCCATATAAACCGATCCCCAAATTTGGCTTGGGGAGCCTCCCGGAGCAGCAAAATTCATCCGATCCGGTTGAAATTTGGTAAGTGGTCTTAGCATACGGTCTCTAACAACCATGCAAAAATTGGTCCATATCGGTCCATAATTATATATAGCCCCCATATAAACCGATCCCCAGATTTGACCTCCGGAGCCTCTTGGAGGGGCACAATTCATCCGATCCGATTGAAATTTGGTACCTGATGGTAGTATATGGTCTCTAACAACCATGCAAAAATTGGTCCATATCGGTCCATAATTATATATAGCCCCCATATAAACCGATCCCCAGATTTGACCTCCGGAGACTTTAGGAGGGGCAAAATTCATCCGATCCGGTTGAAATTTGGTACCTGATGTTAGTATACGGCCTCTAACAACCATGCAAAAATTGGTCCATATCGGTCCATAATTATATATAGCCCCCATATAAACCGATCCCCAGATTTGACCTCCGGAGCCTCTTGGAGGGGCAAAATTCATCCGATCCGGTTGAAATTTGGTACCTGATGTTAGTTTACGGCCTCTAATAACCATGCAAAAATTGGTCAATATCGGTCCATAATTATATATAGCCCCCATATAAACCGATCCCCAGATTTTACCTCCGGAGCCTCTTGGAAGAGCAAAATTCATCCGATCCAGTTGAAATTTGGTACATGGTGTTAGTATATGGTCTCTAACAACCATGCAAAAATTGGTCCATATCGGTCCATAATTATATATAGTTCCCATATAAACCGTCCCCAGATTTGACGTCCGGAACCTCTTGGAGGAGCAAAAGTCATCCGATACGGTTGAAATTTGGTACATTTTGTCAATATATGGCCTCTAATAGCCATGTAAAAATTGGTCCATATCGGTCTTTAGTTATATATAGCCGATGACTTATTACACAAAAATTGGTCCATATCGCCAAAAATAATCTACCAAAACTTTATTTCCATAGAAAATTTTGTCAAATTTTATTACTATAGAAAGTTTTGTCAAAATTTCATTTCTATAGAAAGTTTTGTCAAAAGTTTATTTCTATACAAATGTTTGTCAAAATTTTATTTCCATAGAAAATTTTGTCAAAATTTTATTTCTATAGAAAATTTTGTAATCTACCAAAACTTTATTTCCATAGAAAATTTTGTCAAATTTTATTACTATAGAAAGTTTTGTTAAAATTTCATTTCTATAGAAAGTTTTGTCAAAAGTTTATTTCTATAGAAATGTTTGTCAAAATTTTATTTCTATAGAAAATTTTGTAAATAATTTATTTCTGTAGAAAATTTTGTCAACATTTTATTTCTATACAAAATTTTGTCAAAATTTTATTTCTATACAAAATTTTGTCAACATTTTATTTCTATAGAAATTTTTGTCAAAATTGTATTGCTATAGAAAATTTTGTCAACATTTTACTTCCATAGAAAATTTTGTCAACATTTTATTTCTATAGAAAATTTTGTCAAGTTTTTATTTCTATAGAAAATGTTGTCAAATTTTTATTTCTATAGAAAATTTTGTCAAAATTTTATTTCTATAGAAAATTTTGTCAAGGTTTCATTTTTATAGAAAATTTTGTCAAAATTTTATTTCTATAGAAAATTTTGTCAAACTAGATTATATACGTATTTAATCGGCTTTTTTTTTGTTTAATATATACCCCGTATGGGCTAACTTACAATTTAGAAGACAGTGTTAAAAAGTTTTACGATACCTTGCCATCGGCAAGTGTTATCGCAACCCAAGTAATTCGATTGTGGATGACAGCCTTTAGTAGAAGTTCCTACGCAATCCATGGTGGAGGGTACATAAGATTCGGCCTGGCCGAACTTACGGCCGTATATACTTGTTAAATTTTACCTTTCGCCTGGACGGAGAATCGAACCGAGGACCATACAGTTTGTAAGCCAACACACTACCACTGAGCTACGTAGCTGTTATAGTCACCAGAAGACAATTATCGTTATAAGTTACATTTATATAGCATAGTTTGCAGCGCCCACGAGCCCATGCAAACATAACATTATTTAACAGAAACATACATGTGTTGGCAACGTGGAGCAGTGGTTAGCATGTCTGCCGTAAAGGGTCGTGGGTTCAATCCCTGCTCCGACCAAACACCAATTGTTTTTTTTTTAATTTACATATTTATATTTATACTATAAATTTTTATAATGAAACTTCGAAATGTGGGTTATTAAAGATTTACAGTCAGAAACAGTGCTTGATATAAACGAAATGGACTGAGCTTTTGGATAAAATATAATTTTTTTATTGCAAAAATAACAATTTTGTAATAAAAAACTGGTTTTGGTATAAAAGTTTGATATTTTGGAAGGAATTCAAAAACTCTAACAAAGGAAGAACGTGGGGTCGAGTATAAACTTACATAAATAATTTTATAATATACACAAATTAAATAATATTTAGACTTAAGAGTATACAATTTTTGGCCTTATCATAAAGCAGTTTCCGAAACAACATATAAGCGGTTTCACAGAAATTGCTCTCTTTCGATTCTCTCGCTGTGTTAATTTGATATCTTTCGTCAACCCTCCCGGTTTTTATCTCTATTTCTTTCTCTATACTCTCTCTCTCTCTCTCTCTCTGTCGCTCTCTGAATAAAATATCACAACATATATATGTTTACTCGAAATTTGTAAATTTATATATGTTTACATTCACACATATAATTTTTATGAAACATGCATGCCCCAAACATAATATATTCTAACATATTAACATATGTGTTCCAAACATTTAGTGTTAGTTTGAGAACATTACATGTTTGCACTTAAATATATTGTGTTTAAAAATTGTGCCCGAAACACATTTTGTTTATATCGAAACATATGAAAAACATATTTTTCTAACAGTGTATAGAATTTTATATCTATAGAGAATTTTGTCACAGTTTTCTTTTTATAGAAAATTTTGTCAAAATTTTATTTCTATAGAAAATTTTGGCACACTTTTATTTCTACAGAAGATTTTCTTAAGATTTTCTATAGGAAATGTTGTCACAATTTTATTTCTATAGAAAATTTTGTCAAAGTTTTATGTCTATAGAAGATTTTGACAAAATTTTATTTCTACAGAAAATTTTGTCAAAACTTTATTTTTTATAGAAGATTTTGTCAAAATTTTATTTCTATAGAAAATTTTGTCAAAATTTTATTTCTATAGAAAATTTTGTCAAAATTTTATTTCTATAGAAAATTTTGTCGAAATTTTATTTCTATAGAAAATTTTGTCAAAATTTTATTTCTATAGAAAATTTTGTCAAGATTTTATTTCTATAGAAAATTTTGCCAAAATTTTATATCTGTAGAGGATTTTGTCAAAGTTATTTTATAGAAAATTTTATCAAAATGTTATTTCTATAGAACTTTTTGTCAATATTTTATTTCTATAGAAATTGTTATCAAAATTTTATTTCTAAAGAAAATTTTGTCAAAATGTTTTTTTATAGAAAATTTTATCAAAATTTTATATCTATAGGAAATTTTGTCAAAATTGTATTTCTAGAGAATTTTTTTTTATCAAAATTTTATTTCTCTAGAAAGTTTTGTCAAAATTTTATTTCTATAGAAAATTTTATCAAAATTTTATTTCTATAGAAAATTTTATCCAAATTTTTTTTTCTACAGAAAATTTTGTCAAAATTTTATTTTTATAGAAAATTTTGTCAAAATGTTATTTCTATAGAAAATGTTGCCAAATTTTATTTCTATAGAATATTTTATCAAAATTTTATTTCTAAAGAAAATCTTGTCAAAATGTTTTTTTATAGAAAATTTTGTCAACATTTTATTTCTATAGAAAAGTTTGTCAAAATTGTATTTCTATAGAATTTTTTTATAAAAATTTTATTTCTATAGAATTTTTTTATAAAAAATTTATTTCTATAGAAAATTTTGTCAAAATTTTATTTCTATAGAAAATTTTGTCAAAATTTTATTTCTATAGAAAATTTTGTCAAAATTTTATTTCTATAGAAAATTTTGTCAATTTTTTATTTCTATAGAAAAATTTGTCAATTTTTTATTTCTATAGAAAAATTTGTCAAAATTTTATTTCTAAAGAAAAAGTTATAAAAATTTTATATCTATAGAAAATTTTGTCAAAATTGTATGTCTATAGAAAAGTTTGTCAAAATTTTATTTCTATATAAAATTATATCCAAATTTTATTTCTATATAAAATTTTGTCAAATTTATTTCTATAGAAAAATTTGTCAAAATTTTATTTCTATAGAAAATTTTGTCAAAATTGTATTTCTATAAAAAATTTTGTTAAAATTTTATTTCTATAGAATTTTTTTATCAAAATTTTATTTCTATAGGTAATTTTGTCAACATTTTATTTCTATAGAAATATATATCAAAATTTTATATCTATAAAAAATTTTGTCAAAAATTAATTTCTATAAAAAGTTTTGTCAAGATTTTATTTATATAGAAAATTTTGCCAAAATTTTATATCTATAGAGGATTTTGTCAAAATTCTTTTATAGAAAATTTTGTCAAAATGTTATTTCTATAAAAAATTTTGTCAAAATTAAATTTCTATAGAATATTTTATCAAAATTTTATTTCTAAAGAAAATCTTGTCAAAATGTTTTTTTATTTTTGATGTAGCAGGGAGAAGCTTGAGACCTTCGAATCTGACTCCAATAACAAAGAAGAGCAAATAGTCTGAAGTGTAAAACAGCAAAATATCGGAGAAGAAACAAAAAATAGTACCCCACTTTCAAGTATCCTATATTCAAGTTTCATGTATCAATTTTCAAATAATCAGAATTAGTAATATCAGTTCAGATACAAAGAGAATCATTTGCGATTTTGTCAAATTTCTTTTATAGAAAATTTTGTCAAAATGTTATTTCTATAAAAAATTTTGTCAAAATTTTATTTCTATAGAATATTTTATCAAAATTTTATTTCTAAAGAAAATCTTGTCAAGATGTTTTTTTATAGAAAATTTTGTCAAAATTTTATTTTTATAGAAAATTTTGTCACAATTGTATTTCTATAGAATTTTTTTACCAAAATTTTATTTCTATAGAAAATTTTGTCAAAATTTTATTTCTATCGAAAAATTTATCAAAATTTTATATCTATAGAAAATGTTGTCAAAGTTTTATTTCTCTAGAAAATTTTGTCAAAATTTAATTTCTATAGAAAGTTTTGTAAAAATTTTATTTCTATAGAAAATTTTGTCAAAATTTTATTTCTATAGAAATTTTTGTCAAAATTTTGTTTCTATAGAACATTTTGTCAAAATTTTGTTCCTATAGAAAATTTTGTCAGAATTTTATTGCTGTAGAAAATTTTGTCAAAATTTTATTTATATAGAAAATTTTTGCAAAATTTTATTTCTATGGATAATTTTGTGAATATTTTATTTCTATAGAAAAATTTGTCAAAATTTTATTTCTATAGAAAAGTTTGTCAAAATTTTCTGTCTATAGAAAATTTTGTCAACATTTTATTTCTATAGAAAATTTTTTCAAAATTTTATTTCTATAGAAAATTTTGTCAAAATTTCATTTCTATAAAAATTTTGTCAAAATTGTATTTCTATAGAAAATTTTGTCAAAACTTTATTTCTGTAGAAAATTTTGTTAAAATTTTATTTCTATAGAAATTTTGTCAAAATTTTATTTCTATAGATAATTTTGTCAAAATTTTATTTCTATAGAAAATCTTGTCTATATTTTATTTCTATAGAAATTTTTATCAAAATTTTATTTCTAAAGAACAATTTTCGTTTTTAAATAGAAAATTTTATCAAAATTTGATATCTATAGCAAATTTTGTCAAAATTGTATGCCTATAGAAAAATTTTATTTATTTATAGAAATTAGATAAAAATTTTATTTCTACAGAGTTTTTTTTTAACAAAATTTTATTTCTCTAGAAAATTGTGTCAAAATTTCATTTCTATAGAAAAATTTATCAAAATTTTATTTCTATAAAAAAATGTATCAAAATTTTATTTCTATAGATAATTTTGTAAAAATTTTATTTCTAAAAAATTTTGTCAAAATTTTATTTCTATAGAAAATTTTGTCAAAACTATATTTCTGTAGAAAATTTTGTTAAAATTTTATTTCTATAGAAAATTTTGTCAAAGTTTTATTTCTCTAGAAAATTTTGTCAAAATTGTATTTCTATAGAATGTTTTGTCAAAATTTCATTTCTTTCGTTTTGTTTGTTATTGTTGGATTCTCTTCAATCATTATTGTTGTTTTTGATTTCATCTTAAAACCATGCATTGACTAAACTACAAGTGTAGCTTAAACAACAGAGGAAAATTATGCTTGTCAAATTTATTTGGGCAAAGCCCTATAGACTGCAAGATGGTTCGAAGTACAGCTGTTTCGGAATTACCACATTCCTCATCAGCATCCTCTACTTGCAGCAAAACTATCATCCAATTATCAGAATAAATTGGGGTAATTCACTCAACCCAAAGTGAACTACACTTGAACCTTCCGAAAAAAGGTTTCATAGTAGGCTACTGCCTAAACAATTTTGTCAAAATTTTATTTCTATAGAAAATTTTGTCAATATTTTATTTCTATAGCAATTTTGTCAAAATTTCATTTTTATAGAAAATTTTATATCTATAGAAATTTTTTTTCAAAATTGTATGCCTATAGAAAAACAGTAAAAAATCTACAATTTTTGATAGAACTCTACCAACTGTGGCAACTGAGGTGCCCATTCCGTCAACTCGGCCCGCATTACCTATTATCGCCCGTTCATTTGCATTAACATCTCTTATCCTGACATGTCCCGACAACTAATGATGCGGATCCTGTCGTATTTCGAGTATTCGTTGATCATTTAGCATTCCAATACGGTTCATAAGCGAACCATAATACCTGCAATTGCCTTCTGCCAATCTGTGTAAACGTCTATGATTTGGGGCCTCGTATTATTTCCGAGCCAATTCACACATTCCATTATGGTACGCACTTATGCCGACATAATTGTGCTGTGGACGGATAACTGGAAGAGGATCTCGGTGTTTGGATACTCCAAATATGCGCCTAGTCCCGTCTTCTCAACCATTTTCGATCCATCAGCGTAGCAGTTATTTCCCTTTGGTATCTGCTTTTCGGCACAGTGGCCAACATCTGTAGATTTTTTCACACCTCTCTTTGATGTGGCTCTTCCAATTCAGTTTCCTGTCTAAGGTTATCAGGAAATTGAATTGAATCGGTTCATTATATTTTAGTCCTTCTAGTGAATGGCACAATTCTATCTTCTCCGGGTTTACAATGTTTGTTAAATTTGAAGCTCTTTCTACTGGGAAAATTGTATTTTTTGGGGACGTATTTGGGAAAATTGGATCCTATTTTTTCGATTCGGAGTTTTATCTAAATCTCGGCCGATTAAATGAATGAGTATGCAATTCTTTGTAGACTTCGTCGTATATCACCTTATTAAAATTCTTCAATCATATGGAGCGGAGAATAAGAATACCAATTATTGAACAAAACATTATAGTTTATTGGCAATTAATATTATTGTTTGAATTCAATCATAAAGTCCAAATACAAAACAATTCAATTTATTATTTACAATCGATGCTCGAGGAAGAAAAGAAGCTGCTACTCTTAAGATGGCACTCGAATTGAGTCTACTACCAATTATAAGAGCCCAAGGAACCTTGAAGCCAAAAAGGTAAAATTAAGTATCCACTTCAAAAAGTGATTTTATTTTAAGTGTAAGTATTCATGAATTTCATATATCAGAGTGTAGTTGATGAATCAATATTACGTTTCAATTTCAATTTTCCACTTTGTTTCTTATTGGAGGAGGGTGTTTGTTAGGCCGTGCAACCTGATATTGGCTGTAAGAGAAAACCACCTTACTTACATGAATGAATGAATTATGAAAAAGAAATAATTGGCATGTTTTGAACTGTATACTGTTTGGGGGATTTCTCTTAATTAATTCTATAAGGTTACACTTGTGGTCGGTCTAATATTTATGCATTCGAACTGTCACTGCCTCTAAAAATTTATGGAAGTGTCTGTGCAATGATCTATTGACACATTGCAGAATTTATAGGCTGTAGTCGAGGGAAATTATACACAGAAAGACCAATCAACACTGGCAAAAAGTTTAAGGAGGATGAAAAAGCTCAGGAATTCTTTGAGGTAGAAAAAGAGAATCTCATTCCGACACTCAAACTCAAAAGAAAGTTTCAATATTATAACTTTTAAACTTGAAGAATATGAACTGGATGAGTAAAAAGAAGATGACGGAAGAAGATGTAGCAGGGAAATGCTTGAGACTTCTTCGAATCCGACGCCAATAACAAAGAAGAGCAAATAGTCTGAAGTATAAAACAGTGAAATATCGGAGAAGAAACAAAAAATAGCACCCCACTTTCAAGTATCCCATATTCAAGTTTTACGTATCAGAAATAATCAGAATTGCACGGAGTGGTTGTAATATCAGTTCAGATACGAAGCGAATCATTTGAGAAGCATGGTTGCAAAAGTTGAAGCAGGTGATGAATAAAAAGACGACGGGCACATGATAATCCGCAGGATTAGATTAAGACTCCCTCCAATTCCATAGGGAATGATCATGGCAACGTCAGGGAAGCAACAATAAAATCAATCCAGATGCAAAGAAAGTGAGCCCATCCACGGAATCATCCTCGCACAAAGCATACAAAATTATCCAGGTAATGAAGCACCAATAAAATGAAGCAACAATAAAATCAATCCAGATGCAAAGAAAGTGAGCCCATCCACGGAATCATCCTCGCACAGAGCTTACAAAATTAACCAGATAATGAATAAGAAGTCCAAATTCCGCAAGAAAAGTTTTGGGACTCCTTATCGCTGTTGCCACTCGAGCCAAAAAAAATCTACCAAAATTGGGAGAAATATTACAAAAAGAAAAACTAGCAAACAAATTTTCTTCTTGAATAAATATTGTAATAATTAATAATTTAATTAATATTGTAGTAATTGTAAAAATGCAAAATTCTATTTCTGCAAAAAAATTGTGGTTCTATAGAAAATTTTGTCAAAATTTTAGTTCTTTAGAATATTTTCTCAGAATTTTATTTCTATAGAAAATTTTCTCAAAATTTTATTTCTATAGAAAATTTTCTCAAAACTTTATTTCTATAGAAAATTTTGTCAAAATTTTATTTCTATTGAAAATTTCGTTAAAATTTTATTTCTATTAAAAATTTTTTCAAAATTTTATTTCTAAAAAATTTTGTCAAAATTGTATTTCTATAGAAATTTTTTTCAAAATTTTATTTCTATTGAAAGTTTTGTCAAAATTTTATTTCTATAGAAAATTTTGTCAAAATTTTATTTCTATAGAAAATTTTCTCAAATTTTTATTTCTATAGAAAATTTTGTCACATTTTTATTTCTATTGAAAATTTTGTTAAAATTTTATTTCTGTATAAATTTTTCTTAAAATTTTATTTCAATAGAAAATTTAGTCTATATGTTATTTCTATTGAAAATTTTGTCAACATTTTATGTCTATTAAAAATTTTGTTACAAATTTATTTCTATAGAAAATTTTGTCAAAATTTTATTTCTTCAGAATATTTTCTCAGAATTTTATTTCTATAGCAAATTTTTTTCAAAATTTAATTTGTATTGAAAATTTTCTCAAAACTTTATTTCTATAGAAAATTTTGTCAAAATTTTATTTCTATTGAAAATTTCGTTAAAATTTTATTTCTATTAAAAATTTTGTCAAAATTTTATTTCTAAAAAATTTTGTCAAAATTGTATTTCTATAGAAATTTTTTTCAAAATTTTATTTCTATTGAAAGTTTTGTCAAAATTTTATTTCTATAGAAAATTTTGTCAAAATTTTATTTCTATAGAAAATTTTCTCAAATTTTTATTTCTATAGAATATTTTGTCACATTTTTATTTCTATTGAAAATTTTGTTAAAATTTTATTTCTGTATAAATTTTTCTTAAAATTTTATTTCAATAGAAAATTTAGTCTATATGTTATTTCTATTGAAAATTTTGTCAACATTTTATGTCTATTAAAAATTTTGTTAAAAATTTATTTCTATAGAAATTTTTTTCAAAATTTTATTTTTTATAGAGAGTTTTGTCACAAATTTTTTTCTATAGCAAATTTGGTCAAATTTTATTTCTATCGAAAATTTGAGCAAAATTGTATTTCTATAGAAAAAATTGTCAAAATTTTATTTCTGTAGGGAATTTTGTCAAAATTTTTATTGCTATAGAATATTTTCTCAGAATTTTATTTCTATAGAAAATTTTCTAAAAATTTTATTTCTATAGAAAATTTTCTCAAATTGTATTTCTATAGAAAATTTGGTGAGAATTTTATTTCTATAGAAAATTTTTGTCAAAATGTTATTTCTATTGAAAATTTTCTCAAAACTTTATTTCTATAGTAAATTTTGTCAAAATTTTATTTCTATTGAAAATTTCGTTAAAATTTTATTTCTATTAAAAATTTTGTCAAAATTTTATTTCTAAAAAATTTTGTCAAAATTGTATTTCTATAGAAAATTTTTTCAAAATTTTATTTCTATTGAAAGTTTTGTCAAAATTTTATTTCTATAGAAAATTTTGTCAAAATTTTATTTCTATAGAAAATTTTCTCAAATTTTTATTTCTATAGAAAATTTTGTCACATTTTTATTTCTAGTGAAAATTTTGTTAAAATTTTATTTCTGTGTAAATTTTTCTTAAAATTTTATTTCAATAGAAAATTTAGTCTATTTTATTTCTATTGAAAATTTTGTCAACATTTTATGTCTATTAAAAATTTTGTTAAAAATTTATTTCAATAGAAAATTTTGTCAAAATTTTATTTTTATAGAGAGTTTTGTCAAAAATTTTTTTCTATAGCAAATTTGGTCAAATTTTATTTCTATCGAAAATTTGAGCAAAATTGTATTTCTATAGAAAAAATTGTCAACATTTTATTTCTGTAGGAAATTTTGTCAAAAGTTTATTGCTATAGAATATTTTCTCAGAATTTTATTTCTATAGAAAATTTTCTAAAAATTTTATTTCTATAGAAAATTTTCTCAAATTGTATTTCTATAGAAAATTTGGTGAGAATTTTATTTCTATAGAAAATTTTTGTCCAAATGTTATTTCTATTGAAAATTTTCGCAAATATTTATTTCTATAGAAAATTTTGTCAAAATTTAATTTCTATTGAAAATTTCGTTTAATTTTTATTTCTATTAAAAATTTTGTCAACATTTTATTTCTAAAAAATTTTATTTCTATAGAAAATTTTGTCAACATTTTATTTCTATTGAAAATTTTGTCAAATTTTTATTTCTATAGAAAATTTTGTGCAAATTGTATTCCTATGGAAAATTTGTAAATTATTTTTCTAAAGACAATTCTGTCTAAATTTTATTTCTATAGAAAATTTTTTAAAAATTTTATTTCTATAAAAAATGTTGTCAAATTTTTATTTCTATAGAAAATTTTGTCAAATTTTTATTTCTATTGAAACTTTTGTCAAATTTTTATTTCTATAGAAAATTTTGTCAACATTTTATTTCTATAGAAAATCTTGTCAACATTTTATTTCTATTGAACATTTTGTCAAAGTTTTATTTCTATAGAAAATTTTGTCAAAACTTTATTGGTATAAAACATTTTGTCAAAATTTTATTTCTATTGAAAATTTTGTAAAAATTTTATTTCTGTAGGAAATTTTGACAAAATTTTATTTCTGTAGAAAATTTTGACAAAATTTTATTTCTACAGAAAATTTTGTCAAAATTTTATTTCTATAGAAAATTTTGTCACAATTTCATGTCTATTGAAAATTTTGTTAAAAATTTATTTCTATAGAAAATTTTGTCAAAATTTTACTTTTATAGAAAGTTTTGTCAAAAAATTTATTTCTTTAGAAAAATTGGGCAAAATTTGAGTCTATAGATAATTTGGGCAAAATTTTGATTCTATAGAAAATTTTGTCAAAATTTTATTTCTATAGAAAATTTTGTCAAAATTTTATTTCTATAGAAAATTTTGTCAAAATTTTATTTCTATAGAAAATTTTGTCAAAATTTTATTTCTATAGAAAATTTTGTCTAAATTTTATTTCTGTAGGAAATTGTGTCAAAAGATATTTTATTTCTATAGAAAATTTTGTCAATATATAGAAAAAAAATTTTAGTTTTATAGAAATGTTTGTCAAAATTTTATTTCTATAGAAGTTTTATGAAAATTTTATTTCTATTGAAAATTTTGTCAAAAAAAAATTTCTATAGAAAATTTATGAAAATTTCATTTCTATAGAAAATTTTGTGCAAATTGTATTCCTATGGAAAATTTGTAAATTTTTTTTTCTATAGAAAATTCTGTCTACATTTTATTTCTATATAAAATTTTGTGCCAATTTTATTCCTATGGAAAATTTGTAAATTTTTTTCTATAGAAAATTCTGTCTACATTTTATTTCTATAGAAAATTTTGTGCCAATTTTATTCCTATGGAGAATTTGTAAATTTTATTTATAGAAAATTTTGTCAAAATGCTATTGCTATAGAAAATTTTGTCAAAATTGTATTTCTATAGAAACCAAAACACCAAGAATTCTATCAATGTACCAAACGGAAATAAATTTACCATTTTTGGTAGAAGTCTACCAACTGTGGCAACCATGATTACCACTCCCATAAAATCGGCAGTTGAGTAGGCAATGTACTTACATTGCACAAGCAGCACCACAAATAAGCATTATATAGTGTTTTATGGCTGATGAGATGAGTCCAGCTTTGTTGCAGACTTTTTTTCTATTAGTGTACTTGTTTTTGTGCTTGCTTGGTTAATGAAAAAATGTTAACTCTCAATTACAAATATTCGAAATCGTCAGAATTTTCTGTCATTTAGAAGTCCAAAGTAAACTTCAAATTTTTTATATACTAATCCAATTAAAAATCTAATGGTCATTTTGGTTAACGACGACCTGTTTAAATTTTTTTTGTTTTTCATTATATTTGTGAAGCCTATTAAATTTCAAATGTCTCATATTTTATTCAATACCCCAAATGCATTTTCTATACACAAAAAAACTGACAAAACCCCAATAACCTCAGACTTCTATTGTCTGATTTTTTTTTTTTGTTAGTAGACTGCATTAAATTGGAGCTTTTGTCAGTGATCACCAACGCGCCAGTTTGTCTCAAATTGCCTTGTTTTTTTTTTTTCTTTAAAGCAATGACCATTTTTGGTAAACATTTGTGTCGTTAATATCATCGTAAAGTGTTAAGGGTGAATGCTCCTAATTTTCTGGTATGAACTCGAATATCACCACCAGCACCAACAATGACAGGCAAACCACAATGAAATTCAATTCGAAATACGAGTGGGTTGGAGCGAAAAAGACGATGCATAAAAACAGCCCACACTCAAAAGTCCAATTTGCAGAGGAAATAAGAAGCGCGCATTGATATGAAGATACATGACTCAATTAAAAACCACCACAAAAAGATGACACCAATTGATGATTAATATCGACATGTCTTTGCATTGAAGTCTACGAAATTAAAGAAAAAAAAAATTAACAACTAAAAATCTGAAAAAGACTGTTACTCTGAAGAAATTTTGAATAATTCACTTCTACTGTGTAAGGCAGGGAGGAACTGCATTTTTTGGCGATACATTCCATACATTTATTGTCTAAAGTACTTTGAAGAATAAGAAAATCCTCTAGAAAGTCCGTTAACCGGACAAAATCCACTAGAACTCCAAAAGTCTGTAACATCTAAAGAAACAATGTGAGAGAATGTAAGCGGAACCTGGATGGGCTCAACATAACTCTTGGAATGATTGTTGTCGCAGGATTCGGGGTTTCCAGAACAATATTTGCTAAGCGCAGTATAAATTAAAGTTTAAATTTTCTATAAATATAAAATGTTGACAAAATTTTCTATAAAAATGAAATTTTGACACAATTGTCTATAGAAATAAAATTTTGACAAAACTCTCTATAGAAATAAAATTTTGACAAAATTTTCTATAGAAATAAAATTTTGACAAAATTTTCTATAGAAATAAAATTTTGACAAAATTTTCTATAGAAATAAAATTTTGACAAAATTTTCTATAGAAATAAAATTTTGACAAAATTTTCTATTGAAGTAAAATTTTAAGGAAATTTTCTGAAGAAATAAAATTTTGACAAAATGTTCTATAGAAAGAAAATGTTGACAAAATTTTCTATAGAAATAAAATTTTGACAAAATTTTCTATAGAAATAAAATTTTACAACATTTTCTATAGATATAAAATTTTGGCAAAATTTTCTATAGAAATAAAATTTTGAGAAAATTTTCTATAGAAATAAAATTTTGACAAAATTTTCTATTGAAGTAAAATTTTAAGGAAATTTTCTGAAGAAATAAAATTTTGACAAAATTTTCTATAGAAATAAAATTTTGAGAAAATTTTCTATAGAAATAAAATTTTGACAAAATTTTCTATAGAAATAAAATTTTGACAAAATTTTCTGTAGAAATAAAATGTTGACAAAATTTTCTAAAAAAATTAAAGTTTGCCAAAATTTTCTAAATTTTCTATAGATATAAAATTTTGGCAAAATTTTCTATAGAAATAAAATTTTGAGAAAATTTTCTGTAGAAATAAAATTTTTCTATACAAGAAGTAAAATTTTGACAAGACTGAACCACTTCCACTGAATTAGTACACATAAGCATTTGTGGGGTATCATTGAAAGAAGTTTGGGAAATAAACCGCATTTCTTTATTTAGAAAAATGAAAGGATACATGTAAATGGGAGCTTTATCTCAATCTGAACAGAAAAGCCTGATATTAGGAGATTCACTTGATTTTACACCTACCGAGTTAGCAGCCCACTAATATTGAGTCAATTATTAACAAGTATATACGGCCGTAAGTTCGGCCAGGCCGAAGCTTATGTACCCTCCATCATGGATTGCGTAGAAACTTCTTCTAAACACTGCCACCCACAATCGAATTACTTAAGTTGCGGTAACACTTGCCGATGGCAAGGTATCTTAAAACCTTCTAACACCATCTTCTAAATTGTATGTAAGTACATACGTGGTATATATTAAATCAAAAAAGATCGATCCAATACGTATATAATTTAGTTTGATAAAGTAGACATAAAATTTTGACAAAATTTTCTACAGAAATAAAATTTTAACAAAATTTTCTATAGAAATAAAATTTTCACAAAATTTTCTATAGAAATAAACATTTTCACAAAATTTTCTATAGAAAGAAAATTTTGACAAAAATGTCTGCAGAAATAAAATTTTAACAAAATTTTCTATAGAAATAAACTTTTGACAAAATTTTCTATAGAAATAAAATCTTGGTAGATTATTTTTGGCTCGAGTGGCAACCATGATTATGAACCGAATAAAATTTGAACAAAATTTTCTATAGAAATAAAATTTTGACAATGATGAAAATTTTATTATGAACCGAATAAAAGTTTAACAAAATTTTCTCTAGAAATAAAATTTTGAAAAAATTTTCTATAGAAATAAAATTTGGTAGATTATTTTTGGCTCTAGTGGCAACCATGATTATGAACCGATATGGACCAATTTTTGTGTGATTGGACCAATTTTGGTATGGTTGTTAGCGACCATATACTAACACCACATTCCTAATTTGAACCGGATCGGATGAATTTTGCTCCTCCATGAGGCTCCGGAGGTCAAATCTGGAGAACGTTTTATATGGGGGCTATATATAATTATGGGCCGATATGGACCAATTTTTGCACGGTTGCTAGAGACCATATACAAATACCATGTACCAAATTCCAGCCGGATCGGATGAAAGTTACTTCTCTTAGAGGCTCCGCAACCCAAATCTGGGGATCGGTTTATATGTGCGCTATATATAATTATGGACCGATGTGGACCAATTTTTGCACGGTTGCTAGAGACCATATACCAACACAATGTACCAAATTTCAGCCGATTCGGATGAAATATGCTTCTCTTAGAGGCTCCACAAGCCAAATCTGGGGATCGGCTTATATGGGGGCTATATAGAATTATGGAGCGATGTCGACCAATATTTGCATGATTGTTAGAGACCATATACTAACACCATGTACCAAATTTCAGCCGGATCGAATTAAATATGCTTCTCTTAGAGGCTCCACAAGCCAAATCTGGGGATCGGTTTATATGGGGGCTATATATAATTATGGACCGATATGGACCAATTTTTGCATGGTTGTTAGAGACCATATACCAACACCATGTACCAAATTTCAGCCAGATCGGTTGAAATATGCTTCTGTTAGACGCTCCACAAGCCAAATCTGAGGGTCCCTTTATATGGGGGCTATACGTAAAAGTGGACCGATATGGCCCATTTTCAATACCATCCGACCTACATCGATAATAACTACTTGTGCCAAGTTTCAAGTCGATAGCTTGTTTCGTTCGGAAGTTAGCGTGATTTCAACAGACGGACGGACGGACGGACGGACGGACGGACGGACGGACGGACGGACGGACGGACATGCTTAGATCGACTCAGAATTTCACGACGACCCAGAATATATATACTTTATGGGGTCTTAGAGCAATATTTCGATGTGTTACAAACGGAATGACAAAGTTAATATACCCCCATCCTATGATGGAGGGTATAAAAATGATGAAATAGCTCAAGTAATGGGAGCTAATGTAGACGAATTTGTTAAAATTGGACAATACATTTATGTAAGAGCTACATGTAAAGCTAAAAACCATTAAAATTTGAAACTTTAGTAATGTTGGTTAATAAATAAGAGAATTATGGCCAAATTTTGTAAAATCGTGTGATGAATATATGTGGGAGCTATATATAAATTTGAAACAATTTGGATAATATTTTGCAGGTGTGGTGTGAAATTTTACACACTTAAAGGATGGTAAATTAGATTGCTTTGTCGCAAATTTGACGCTGATCGTTAAGCAAAAAAAAAGAAATTTTAACCCATTTGTCGAAATCGGGTGATACATATATACGGCAGCTATATCTAAATTTGATCCGATTTCTTCAAAATTCAACAACTTTCGTCCTTGTGTCATAAACCGGAATCCTGCGAACATAAAAAAATATTTTGCAAAACTTCATGTCTATAGAAAATTTTCATTCATCATCATTTCAACATTTCTACAGAAAATGTTGTCAAAATTTTATTTCGTTATTGTTGTTTTTGATCTCAGCTTAAAACCATTCAAAAAAGCATACTTTTCCTCTGTTGGTTAAGCTACACTTGTAGTTTAGTCAATGAATGGTTTTAAGCTGAGATCAAAAATAACAATAACGATTGAAGAGAAACCAGCAATAAAAAAAAGAATGAAAATTTAATTTGTATAAAAAAAATTTATCAACATTTTATTTCTACAGAAAATTTTTTTCAAAATTTTTGCCAAAATTTTATTTCTATAGAAAATTTTGTATTTCAATAAAATTTTTTATCACAATTTTATTTCTATAGAAAATGTTCTCAAATATTTATTTCTATAGAAGATTTTCTCAAAATTTTATTTTTATTGAAATTTTTCTCCAAATTTTATTTTAAAATTTGGTCCAAATTTTATTTCTATAGAAAATTTTCTCAAAATTTTATTTCTATGAAAATTTTGTCCAAACTTTATTCCTATAACAATTTTTCTCAAAATTTTATTTCTATAGAAATTTTTTTTAAATTTTATTTCTTTAGAAAATGTTCTCAAAATTTTTTTTTATTTTGTCCAATTTTTATTTCTGTAGCAATTTTTGTCCAAATTTTATTTTTATAGAACATTTTATTAAATTTTTATTTCTATAGAAAATTTTATCAAAATTTTATTTCTATAGAAAATTTTGTCAAAATTTTATTTCTATAGAAAATTTTGTCGAAATTTTATTTCTATAGAAAATTTTGTCAAAATTTTATTTCTATAATAAATTTTATCAAAATTTGATTTCTATAGAAAATTTTGTCAAAATTTGATTTCTATAGGAAATTTTGTCAAAATTTTATTTCTATAGAAAATTTTGTCAAAATTTTATTTCTATAGAAAATTTTGTCAAAATTTTATTTCTATAGAAAATTTTGTCAACATTTTATTTCTATAGAAAATTTTGTCAAAATTTTATTTCTATAGAAAATTTTCTCAAAATTTGATTTCTATAGAAAATTTTGTCAAAATTTTATTTCTATAGAAAATTTTGTCAAAATTTTATTATTAGAGAAAATTTTGTCAAAATTTTATTTCTATAGAAAATTTTGTCAGAGTTTTATTGCTATAGAAAATTTTGTTACAATTTTATTTCTATAGAACATTTTGTCCAAATTTTATTTCTATAGGAATTTTTGTCAAAATTTTATTTTTAAAGAAATTTTTTCCAAAATTTTATTTCTATAGAAAATTTTGTCAAAATTTTATTTCTATAGAAAATTTTATCAAGATTTTATTTCTACACAAAATTTTTTCAAAATTTTATATCTATAAAAAATTTTGTCAAAATTTTATTTCTATAATAAATTTTATCAAAATTTGATTTCTATAGAAAATTTTGTCAAAATTTGATTTCTATAGAAAATTTTGTCAAAATTTTATTTCTATAGAAAATTTTGTCAAAATTTTATTTCTATAGAAAATTTTCTCAAAATTTTATTTCTATAGAAAATTTTGTCAGATTTTTATTGCTATAGAAAATTTTGTTACAATTTTATTTCTATAATAAATTTTATCAAAATTTGATTTCTATAGAAAATTTTGTCAAAATTTGATTTCTATAGAAAATTTTGTCAACATTTAATTTTTTATAGTTGGAGCGGAATATTTGGACAAAACATCAATAATTCTACCAATCTAGCAAACAGAAATTTTTGGTAGAATTCTACCAACTCTGGTGATTCTGAGTCGATCGGTATGAATTTTATGGGGTCTAAAATCAATATTTCGGGTAGCCCTAGATAGGGCGGCCTAAAAGAAAAAAAAGTTGATGCGGTTATCCCCCAGTTTTGTAGCATATTCGAAGACAATTTCAGAACACCAAAACTTTTTTTCGTGCACCCTACGGCTCCCCGAAATACAATTTATTGTACTGTGTCGTCATTTGAAGTCCGATCGAAAAGAAACGCATATCGTTGTTCGTGGTTGATCAGGGACTATATTTCGTGCATTGGTCAAAGTTACAAAGATTTTAAAAAGTCAATAGGTTTCCCTACACACCACCAAATAGTTTTTGCTGTGTTGTCTTGATGTCCGATCGAAACCACATGCACATCGGTATTCACATCTACGAAATTAATTTATAAGGCATTTAGAACACAAAACCTGTTTATCTGTAAATTTCTAACGGTACCTTTTATACATGCTCGTTGTTTGCACTACGGCATTTTCTGCGCTATGCAAAATGCATGTGTTTTTGCTAGAACAATTTGAGAGCCTACTGTTTTAAAATTCTAACAACTTTCTTCTTTCTAACAACTAACACTTTCGCTACATGATTTTTTAAGTCTGTCCATATTTTTGTGACCTATTGACTTTTTAAAAATCTCTGTAACTTTTTTGTTTATGAATATAAGTAATTACTTCAAAAGCACAAGTTTCATATTTTGTTAAGATCTTTATAATGGTTATCAGAAATGGGCATCATAGGGGTATACGAAACGAAATAAAAAAAATTAAAATCAAATTTGACGTCGGAGTCAAAAATTACCAATGCACGAAATATAGCCCCTGATCAACCACGAACAACGATATGCGTTTCTTTTCGATCGGACTTCAAATGACGACACAGCACAATAAATTGTGTTTCGGGGGGTCGTAGGGAGCCACCGTGGTGCGATGGTTAGCATGCCCGCCTTGCATACACAAGGTCGTGGGTTCGATTCCTGCTACGACCGAACACCAAAAAGTTTTTCAGCGGTGGATTATCCCACCTCAGTAATGCTGGTGACATTTCTGAGGGTTACAAAGCTTCTCTAAGTGGTTTCACTGCAATGTGTAACGCCGTTCGGACTCGGCTATAAAAAGGAGGTCCCTTGTCATTGAGCTTAACATGGAATCGGGCAGCACTCAGTGATAAGAGAGAAGTTCACCACTGTGGTATCACAATAGACTGAATAGTCTAAGTGAGCCTGATACATCGGGCTGCCACATAACCTAACCTAACCTAATCTAGGGTGCACGGAAAAAAAGTGTTGGTGTTCTGAAATTGTCTTCGAATATGCTACAAAACTGGGGGGGTGACCGCATCAACTGCTTCTCGTGACCCTATCTAGTAGGCACATTTTTTGGCAGATACCCTTAACCACTATATGGTTTAGAATATAAAAATATAGCGCTTTACTTTGCGATAACGAGGATATTGATAGAAACTCCTTTAAAGGTTTGACCTAAATGAATGCACTTACCCTTATTATACATTTTTTTCATCAAGTTTGATTTTTTCCAACATACCTGAAACAAAACGAATATTTATTTCATATTTATAAAATGTTTAATATAAAAGCATTTGTAATACAAACTAACAAAAAAAACTATAGTTCAACAAATAAAAGAAAAATCATTTCCAATATTGATATTCAATTAAATTGAAATCTTTTAGATGTAGTGATAACTATCATATCCTATTTCACATCACTGAGTTATGGTTTTCTCTGAAACCTCTCTCCTCTGCACTCCCTAAAGTGAAAAAATCTAATATTTATTATTACAACCATTATCACCTAAATCAACAGGGTAGATTTTTTTCATCAATCGATTTCCTTCTCTGCTCTTTTGTTATCTCAACAAATAACTGGCAGGCGGATGGACGGACAGACAAAGAGATATTCATTTATCTGAAAATGAAATATCTCAATCACCAGAAGCCAACACAAAAAAAAACCCTCAATGGGAAAGAAAGAAGACTTCATTGCAAATATGAAGCCACTTCCTCTACAATTTTTTAAGCAAAACAAACAAATATTCCAATAGGCATTGGCAGAGTCATCGTCATCATTGTCAGTATAGGCTCACACTAAGGCTATGAGAGAAACACAGAGCGTGAGCGAGAGAGTGAGAGTGAGAGGAAGAAAAGAAAGAACACATACACACAAGTAGACAGGACAGGCATGATTTGTACATAAACGAACAGACCAAAAGCCAGAGTAACAAAATGAGCCTAATAAATCAAATCTTTTTCTGTGATAAATCTTTAATATTTCACATATAAACATCTGAACGTATAGATTTTATGAGTTTGTTTTTTTATACCCACCACCATAGGATGGGGGGTATATTAACTTTGTCATTCCGTTTGTAACACATCGAAATATTGCTCTAAGACCCCATAAAGTATATATATTCTGGGTCGTGGTGAAATTCTGAGTCGATCTGAGCATGTCCGTCCGTCCGTCCGTCCGTCCGTCTGTTGAAATCACGCTAACTTCCGAACGAAACAAGCTATCGACTTGAAACTTGGCACAAGTAGTTGTTATTGATGTAGGTCGGATGGTATTGCAAATGGGCCATATCGGTCCACTTTTACGTATAGCCCCCATATAAACGGACCCCAAAATTTGGCTTGCGAGGCCTCTAAGAGAAGGAAATTTCATCCGATCCGGCTGAAATTTGGTACATGGTGTTAGTATATGGTCTCTAACAACCATGCAAAAATTGGTCCACATCGGTCCATAATTATATATAGCCCCCATATAAACCGATCCCCCGATTTGGCTTGCGAGGCCTCTAAGAGAAGCAAATTTCATCCGATCCGGCTGAAATTTGGCACATGGTGTTAGTATATGGTCTCTAACAACCATGTAAAAATTGGTCGACATCGGTCCATAATTATATATAGCCCCCATATAAACCGATCCCCCGATTTGGCTTGCGAGGCCTCTAAGAGAAGCAAATTTCAGCCGATCCGGCTGAAATTTGGTACATGGTGTTAGTATATGGTCTCTAACAAGCATGCAAAAATTGGTGCACATCGGTCCATAATTATATATAGCCCCCATATAAACCGATCCCCCGATTTGGCTTGCGAGGCCTCTAAGAGAAGCTAATTTCATCCGATCCGGCTGAAATTTGGTACGTGATGTTAGTATATGGTCTCTAACAACCATGCAAAAATTGGTCCACATCGGTTCATAATTATATATAACCCCCATATAAACCGATCACCACATTTGGCCTCCGGAACCTCTTGGAAGACCAAAATTCATCTGATTCAGTTGGAATTTGGTACGTGGTGTTAATATATGGCCTCAATTTCCCATGCAAAAATTGGTCGATATCGGTCCATAATTATATAGACCCCATATAAACCGATCCCCAGATTTGACCTCCAGAGCCCCTTGGAAGAGAAAAATTCTTCCCATTCGGTTGGAATTTGGTACGTGATGTTAGTATATGGTATCCAACAACCATGTAGGAATTGGTTCCTATCAGTCCATAATTATATATAGCTCCCATATAAACCGATCCCCAGATTTGACCTCCGGTGCCTTTTGGAGAAGCAAAATTCATCCGATTTGCTTGAAATTTGGTACATTGTGCTAGTATATGGTCGTTAACAACCATGCCTAACTAGGTCCATATCGGTCTATAGTTATATATGGCCCTCAGATAAATCGATCCCCAATCACACAAAAATTGGTCCATATCAAGTTCATAATTGTATATATTTAGCCCACATATAAGCGACCCCCATATTAAAATTCTAGCTCTCTACGTACCGTGCAAAAGTCCATATCAATTCGAAATTATTTGTAGACTTATCTATACATACCTTTTTGTCTAATATATACCACGTATGGACTAACTCAAAATTTAGAAAACGATGTTAAAAAGTTTTAAGATACCACAACCCAAGTAATTCGATTGTGGACGACAGTCTTTCGTAGAAGTTTCCACGCAATCCATGGTGGTGGGTACATAAGATTCGGCCTGGCCGAACTTGCGGCCGTATATACTTGTTTTTAATCGTAATTTAAATCTGTTTATAAGGAAATTACTAAGGCAACAGATGACTAAATATTATATTGCTTAGCATAAAAACCGCAAAAAACGGATTTGGAGTATTTAGATGGAGAAAGGAAATTAAATTACACAAAAAAATATTCATGAATTACTATTTACAATGAATGTTACCAAATAATATATTGGAATAAAAGTAATTATTACACATTTACACACATTTTAAAAACGAATGAGAATTTTTGCTTAGCATAGAATACATAATTCTCTGATGTAAAGTTTTTTCCTTGTCCAAAAGTCGACAAACTTTTCAATGAAGTTTTTCTGTCCTTATAGTTAAGGGATTCGAGTTAAAAATGCATAACGGGTGAACGAGATATAACAGGTTGGCTGATAAGTCCCCGGTCTGACACATAGATGGCGTCGCTAGTATTAAATGCAAATTATTTTTATATAGTACCAACCTTGAAATGATTCGTGTCAAAATTTGACGTCTGTAAGTCAATTAGTTTGTGAGATAGAGAGTCTTTTGTGAAGCAACTTTTGTTATTGTGAAAAAAATGGAACAAAAGGAATTTCGTGTTTTGATAAAAATACTGTTTTCTGAAGGGAAAAAATACGGTGGAAGCAAAAACTTGGCTTGATAATGAGTTTCCGGACTCTGCCCTAGGGAAATCAACAATAATTGATTTGTATGCAAAATTCAAGCGTGGTGAAATGAGCACGGAGGACGGTAAACGCAGTGGACGCCCGAAAGAGGTGGTTACTGACGAAATCATCAAAAAAATACACAAAATGATTTTGAATGACCGTAAAATGAAGTTGATCGAGATAGCAGAGGCCTTAAAAATATCAAAGGAACGTGTTGGTCATATCATTCATCAATATTTGGATATGCGGAAGCTCTGTGCAAAATGGGTGCCGCGCGAGCTCACATTTGACCAAAAACAACAACGTGTTGATGATTCTGAGCGGTGTTTGCAGCTGTTAACTCGTAATACACCCTAGTTTTTCCGTCGATATGTGACAATGGATGAAACATGACTCCATCACTACACTCCTGAGTCCAATCGACAGTCGGCTGAGTGGACAGCGACCGGTGAACCGTCTCCGAAGCGTGGAAAGACTCAAAATACCGCTGGCAAAGTAATGGCCTCTGTTTTTTGGGATGCGCATAGAATAATTTTTATCGATTATCTTGAGAAGGGAAAAACCATCAACAGTGACTATTATATGGCGTTATTGGAGCGTTTGAAGGGCAACATCGCGGCAAAACGGCCCCATATGAAAGTGTTGTTCCACCAAGACAACGCACCGTGCCACAAGTCATTGAGAACGTTGGCAAAAATTCATGAATTGGGCTTCGAATTGCTTCCCCACCCACCGTATTCTCCAGATCTGGCCCCCAGCGATTTTTTCTTGTTCTCTGACCTCAAAAGGATGCTCGCAGGGAACAAAAATTGGCTGCAATGAAGAGGTGATCGCCGAAACTGAGGCCTACTTTGAGGCAAAACCGAAGGAGTACTACCAAAATGGTATCAAAAAATTGGAAGGTCGTTATAATCGTTGTATCGCTCCTGAAGGGAACTATGTTGAATAATGAAAACGAATTTTGACAAAAAAATGTGTTTTTCGTTGTTAGACCGAGGACTTATCAGCCAACCTGTTATATGGTCTATAACAACCATACAAAAATTGGTCCATATCGGTTCATAATTATATAACCCCCATATAAACCGATCCCCAGATTTTACCTCCGGAGCATCTTAGAGGAGCAAAATTCATTTGATCCAGTTGAAATTTGGTACGTGGTGTCAGTATATGGTCTCTAACAACCAAGCAAAAATTGGTCCATATAGCTCCATAATTATATATAACCCCTTATATAAACCCATCACCAGTTTTTACCTCCGGAGCCTCTTAGAGGAGCAAAATTCATCCGATCCAGTTGAAATTTGGTACGTGGTGTCAGTATATGGTCTCTAACAACCAAGCAAAAATTGGTCCATATAGGTCCATAATTATATATAGCCCCCATATAAACCGATCCCCAGATTTGACATCCGAGGCCTCTTGGAGGAGCAAAATTCATCCGATCCGGTTGAAATTTGGTATGTGGTGTTAGTATATGGTCTATAACAACCATGCAAAAATTGGTCCATATCGGTCCATAATTATATATAACCCCTTATATAAACCCATCACCAGTTTTTACCTCCGGAGCCTCTTAGAGGAGCAAAATTCATCCGATCCAGTTGAAATTTGGTACGTGGTGTCAGTATATGGTCTCTAACAACCAAGCAAAAATTGGTCCATATAGGTCCATAATTATATATAGCCCCCATATAAACCGATCCCCAGATTTGACCTACGGAGCCTCTCGGAGGAACAAAATTCATCCGATCCGGTTTAAATTTGGTACGTGGTGTTAGTATCTAACAACCATGCAAAAATTGGTCCATATCGGTCCATAATTATATATAGCCCCTATATAAATCGATCCCCAGATTTGACCTCCGGAACCTCTGGGAGGAGCAAAATTCATCCGATTCGGTTGGAATTTGGTACATAGCGCTAGTATATGGCCGCTAACAGCCATGGAAAAATTGGTCCATATCAGTCTATAGTTATATGTAGCCAATGGCCAATCACACAAAAATTGGCCCATATCGCCAAAAATAATCTACCAAAATTTTATTTCTATAGAAAATTTTGTCAAAATTTTATTACTATAGAAAGTTTTGTTAACTTTTTTTTTTTTTTTTTATTTCTACAGAAATTTTGTCAAAATTTTATTTCTATAGAATTTGTATCGAAATTTTATTTCTATAGATAATTTTGTCAAAATTTTATTTCAATAGAAAATTTTGTCAAAATTTTATTTCTATAGAAAATTTTGTCAAAATTTTATTTCTATAGAAAATTTTGTCTATAGAAAATTTTGTCGAACTGAATTATATACGTCTTTAATCGGCCTTTTTTGTTTAATATATCCCCCGTATGGACGAACTTACAATTTACAAGACAGTGTTAAGGATTTTTTAAGATACCTTGCCATCGGCAAGTGTTTCCGCAACCCAAGTAAGTCGATTGTGGATGACAGCCTTTAGTAGAAGTTTCTACGCAATCCATGGTGGAGGGTACATAAGATTCGGCCTGGCCGAACTTACGGCCGTATATACTTGTTTTAATTAATTTTTTTCTTCTATGAGAGGATGTAATTTCATGAACTTCAGTTAGAAAGTACAACAGGGCAATAAATTTTCCATGTACAAAGCTTTGGGGAAATCTCACCATTTTCGACACAATATATTCAGCAAACCTATTTGTGGTCCTAAAATACCTCTAAATTGCCAATTTCACACAAATCGGATAAAAACTACGGTTTCTAGAAGCACAAGAAGTAAAATCGGAAGATCGGTCTATAAAGGCGCTATACCAAAACATGAACCGATTAACATCATTTGCGGCACAACTATTTGTGGTCCCAAAATACCATTAGATTTCCAATTTTAGGCAAATCGAATAAAACCACGGTTTCTACAATCTCAAGACCCCAAATCGGGCGTACGGTTTATATGGGAGCTATATCTAAACCTGGACCGATATAGCCAATCTTCGGACTTGGCTTGCGTACAGGCAAAATACGAATCTGTACCAAATTTCAGGACAATAGCGCCATTATTGAAGACTGTAGCGTGATTAAAACAGACGGCCAGACGGACATGTTTATATTGTCTTAGAATTTCTGATCAAGAATATATATATACTTTATAAAGTCGGAAATCGATATTTCGATGTGTTACAAACGGAATAATAAACTTATTATACTGCCATTTTTTAATCAAAGATTAGAAACTTTATTTCAATTAAAATTTTATGATTTTAAAGAAATTTGTCCTTAATATTTTGTAAATTACGCATCCTAAAATTTGGGTTGTATAATCTTTAATAAGACGTAAATAGTTTTTCAGTGTAGAATAAAAAAGGAAAAAACGCAAATTTAAAAGAGAATCGTGTCTTAAATTTGTCATTTCTTAAATTCTCGTCTTCTTTGGCTCGAAATCAAAACCAAAATCATTATTGGTAAAGGTAAATTCTTGGGAAACGGATATGCGTTTTTTTTACTGTGTAGGAGTCCCCACACATCGGCTCTAACAATTGCATTTTTGAGTACTCAAAACAACAACTTAATGGATCATCCGCCGTATAATCCTGCATTGCCAGCGAATGACTTCTTTTTATTCCCGTATGTAAAAAATAAAATGAGAGGACAACGTTTTTTCGACACCTTAAGAAGCGGTTGATGCTTCCAGAATCCATGTTTTGGAGATAACTCAATCAGAGTGGCTTAAGTGCTTCCAGTAATTGGGTTCGAACGCATGCAGTAGTGTATTGATCTTAATATTGAATAAAGCGATTTCCGATATGTTATATTTGTTTTTGTTCTCTAATCCCGAAATATAAAAGGCAAATTTCAATTCTTTACTATCCTAACTTTATTTTAAAGATGTCGCGACTCTGTAGCGGAATAAACACCAAAATACTAAAACTAAAGTCTAAATCGTTGAATCCAAAATAATTTTATTATTATACGATTATTTACATTATTTTGAAGAGCCTGTCATGTGGAGAGTACAAGGTTATAGTCTGCTTTGTATCACTTAATCTTCTTGCAATTCTTTCTACTACATGTCATAATAATCCAAAAAAAATCCATTTTATATATAAACAAAACCAACAATTACCACACTTCTGTCAAAAAATTTATTATTTTAAAGATTTAGACAAATAGACAAGACAGCCAAATAATCTCTAAATCCAGACAGGGTGTGTATGCCAGTCGTAGACATTTTCAGAAACACCCCACCAGTTTATAGTGAAGTTAGTTTTATTTGTGACTACAATGGTTTCCATTGTACATAGGTAGTCATAAGTTCTTCAGAATTTTGGCACTCATCTCTAAAGTTACAAAAGCAAGCAAAAAAAAACGAAAACAGAAAAATAAAAATCTCGAAAATAAAGAGAAATTGTATAAAAAAATACAACGTTGTCTCCACCACCATCATCATCATCATCCCACAGTTGAAGGCACAAAAACGCATTTTTTTCTAAAATCACCACCACACCAGGCTGAGAAAGCTGAGAAACGCAACAAGACAGCCGCCACCAACATTCTGGCAGGCTGCAGCTAAGATGGAAAATAAAAAAAAACATGTTGCTAACATTATGGTGTTGGTGTAACCCGGCATTATTGACTTAGTTTTTAATTGGAGGCATTTTTAGGCCTTGCGGAAGTCATTTTATTTACGAAATTTGCAAATAATATTGAACCACTGAAAGAATTTCATAAATACAATGACATTTTTCGTTATTGTCATGATTTTTATACCCACACGGTTGAAAAAGACTGTTTTTCATATGTTTGGCTATAAACATTATATGTTTGGAACACAAATTTTTAAACACAATATTTTTGAGTGCAAGCATATAATGTTCATAAACTAGCATAACATGTTTGGGACATATAATTTAATATGCTAGAGCATATTATGTTTGGGACATAAAATGTTTGTAAATATAATATGCTTGAAAGCAAACATATATTAATTTAGAAATAGCCTATAAACATATATGTGTTTAGTAGCTTGGAGCGCTATTTAACAGGGAGCGATATTGAATTAAGTTGGTGGTTGTTGCTTGTTATTACAAAATTAACATTTTATTTTTCCTTGGGCAATTGATCAGCTACTTCTGTGATCCTTACAAACTGTGTGGTCCGCTGTTCGAATCCCCGTCCGGCAAAAGGTAAAATTAAAATAAAAAAAATCATAAAATTGAATAATTTCTTCTACAATGTTTGTATTACAGAAATAGGTGCTAAGAACTAAAAAATCTCGTGGAAGTGAGAAAGATGTCGGGGAATATACAATTGGGCAGAAACAAAATTTTGAGCATTCAGGTCGAAAACCTATGTTGTTAGCACCTATATTACCTGTTTATTTTCATAATTCATTATGATTGTAAATATATAAATAAATAAGTAAAATTTTGAGCACAATATTGTTTGGGAGAATTTTTTTTAAGCATATAATATTTTTGGGTGCAAAATGCTTCCAAACATATTATATGTTCACATAATAACATATTGTTTTTTGGAAGACAACATTATTGAATTTGGATGCAAAAATACAAAATGTTTGGAACTTAGACTACCCAAACATATATTGTTTAGACCAATATGCTTTCAAACATATTATATATTGGAAGAGATCAAACATATAAATGTTTGGGCAATACCCAAAAATATATATACGCTTGAAGCAAAATATGTTTGGGAGTATATGTTACAGAAGCGATTTTTTGTGAGCGTGCACCACCATAGAATGGTGACGGGGTATAATAAGTTTGTCATTCCGTTTGTAACGCATCGAAATATCGATTTCCGATTATATAAAGTATATATATTTTTGATCAGGGAGAAATTCTAAGACGATATAAGCATGTCCGTCTGTCCGTCTGTCTGTCTGTCTGGCTGTCTGTTGTAATCACGCTACAGCATTCAATAATGGAGCTATCGTCCTGAAATTTGGCGCAGAATCGTCTTTTGTCTGCGCGCAGGTCATGTTCGAAGATGGGCTATATCGGGCCATGTTTTGGTATAGCCCCCATATAAACCGACCTCCCGATTTGGGGTCTTTCGCTTATAGAAACCGTAGTTTTCATCCAATTTGCGCGAAATTGAAAATCTAGAGATATTTTATGACCATAAAGAGGTGTGCCAAAAATGGTGAGTGTCGGTCCATGTTTTGGTATAGCCCCCATATAAACCGACCTCCCGATTTGGGGTCTTTCGCTTATAGAAACCGTAGTTTTCATCCAATTTGCGCAAAATTGAAAATCTAGAGGTATTTTGGGACCTTGAAGAGGTGTGCCAAAAATGGTGAGTGTCGGTCCATGGTTTGGTATAGCCCCCATATAAACCGACCTCCCGATTTGGGGTCTTTCGCTTATAGAAACCGTAGTTTTCATCCAATTTGCGCGAAATTGAAAATCTAGAGGTATTTTATGACCATAAAGAGGTGTGCCAAAAATGGTGAGTGTCGGTCCATGTTTTGGTATAGCCCCCATATAGACCGATCTCCCGATTTTACTTCTTCGGCTTATAGAAACCGCAGTTTTTATTCAATTTACCTGAAATTGGAAATCTAGAGGTATTGTAGGACCACAAATACGTGTGCCAAAAATTGTGAGTATCCGTCCATATTTTGGTATAGCCCCTATATAGAGCGATCTCCCGATTTGGGGTCTTGGGCTTATAGAAACCGTAGTTTTTATCCAATTTGTCTGAAATTGGAAATCTAGAGGTATTTTAGGACCATAAAGAGGTGTGCCGAGAATAGTGAATATCGGTCCATATTTTGGTGTAGCCCCCAAATAGTATCAATTACTATTTTTTAAATTAAATTGACTAAACCAGACTAAACAAAATAATAAAGGAGCTTTAGTTATTCAACTAAATCAAAAGTTCAACCACAGATTTATTTTATAAATACCAGATTAAAAACATTGCCATCGGCAACTGCTACCACAACCAAAGTAATTCGATTGTGCATGAAAATCTTTAGCGGAACTTTCTGCTGTGTATATACTTGTTTAATTTTTAGAAAAATGTAAAATCGTAAATAGGTTTTCAAATTCTGGGGGGGGGGGCTAAAATTTTTCTGGGGGTCTAAGCCCCCTCCCCAGAGGCCTTCCTACGCTTATGGTCCCCATATAAAACGACCTCCCGATTTGGGGTCTTGGGTTTATAGAAACCGTAGTTTTTATCCAATTTGTCTGAAATTGGAAATCTAGAGGTATTTTGGGACCATAAAGAGGTGTGCCGAAAATGGTGAGTATCGGTCCATATTTTTGTATAGCCCCCATATAGACCGATTTCCCGATTTTACTTCTTGGGCTTCTAGAATCCGAAGTTTTTATCCTATTTGCCTGAAATTGGAAATCTATAGGTATTTTCGGGTCATAAAGAGGTGTGCCGAAAGCGGTGAGTATCGGTCCATATTTTAGTATAGCCCCCATCAGAACGATCTCCCGATTAAACTCCTTGGGTTTCTAGAAACCGTAGTTTTTATCTGATTTGCCAGAAATTGTAAATACTGATCATGAAAAATGTTTGAAACTCAATGTAAAATTTCCAGATTTTACTTCTACAGATTTAAGATTTCAAATCAAGACGTTATTTTATATTTTTCTTGCACACTTACAAGAGATGTTAATGATTCCTCTAAAACTCAAGCAAAAATGGTTCTTATAAATCCAGAATCTGATATAGTCGTCATAGGTGAAATCTTTAAATTTATCTTCGGAAAGTGTCCTCTAGCCCTCCTGAAATTTCAAAGGAAACCCTAATATCTGGTTCATGGTGGTGGGTATTTAAGATTCGGCCCGGCGGAACTTACTGCTGTATATACTTGTTTTGATTTAATAATGAAGTATTTTATACTCTTAATGATAATTTTTATTGAATTAATGAATATATATTTTTTTTAAGGAACATTTTACTGTTATTTTCTTTCTGTGTATCATTTTATAAATACGAGAGTGATCCAAAATATATTTAGTTTGATCTCGTGATACTCAAAACCAATTTATTATCGTGCATCGGCCGACTTTACATTGGCAGAATGGTAATATTAATGAATTGTTTCATTAAAATTCAGGCAAAACAAAATTAATTTCATAAATTTCGTTAGAGGCATATTAGATCAGAGACACAAAGGTTATCGTATTTCTATGGACCACAGAGGAGCGGAGAAGGATATATTAGGTTTGGTGACCATGGAGAGCGTTAAATGGGCGATTGATAGTTTCGGTCCATATAAATCTCCAGGCTTTGGACGGGGTATACCCATGTATGCTTTCGATCTCTTCGGTGAATCTTATGTGGCGTTGATGAGGGCTTCATTGCGTCTTGGATATATACCAATGGCTTGGCGGAAGGTTAAGGTAATCTTCATACTAGAGGTGTGCACGTGACACGAAATTGTCGTGACTCACGAACATTTTCGTGATTCACGCGTGAGTCGTGATTCACGCTGACGGCAACGGCGTGAGTGTGCGTGAGCGTGATTAACCAACAAAATGTCGTGCGTGAGCGTGAGTCACGAAAATAATATCTTCGTGAGTGTGCGTGAGTAACGAAATTCGCAAAAACACACTCACGAAAATAATTTCGCGTACGAACATAAAATGCTTACGAGTTGAATTCATTTATAATTTTAGTGACACCCTAGGTGTAAAGAGTTTTATAACGCTCTCGATTTTACACATACTCATGTTTTCAATCAGGTTCTATAGGTAAATTACTCATAAAATTATTCGTGAGTCACGACGTTTTTCGTGAGTCACGACATTTTTCGTGAGTGACGACATTTAAAAGATTTTCGTGCGTGAGTGTGCGTGAGTGTGCGTGAGTGTGCGTGAGTACAAATTTTCTTTTCGTGAGCGTGCGTGAGCGTGAGTCCTACCAAAAAATATCGTGCGTGAGTGTGCGTGAATAAGATTTCTCCGTCGTGAGTGTGCGTGAGCGTGAGCAAAATATTACTCACGTGCACACCTCTACTTCATACCTAAAACGGGGAAGATATCACATGGAACGGCGAAGGATTTTAGACCAATGAGCTTATCATCCTTCTTGCTAAAGATGATGGTGTCCTCTCCATCATATAAGGAACCAGCTAGGCATGAAACTATCAATCTGTCAGCATGCCTACATTAAGGGGAGATCTGTAGAATCTGCCCTGCACTCATTGGTGATTCACATAGAAAAATCTATGGCATATGGTGACTATACATTGGCGGCGTTTCTAGACATTGAAGGTGCTTTTAATTATACGTAAATTTATAAAGTAGTACAGGCCTTAGAGAAGAATGCTGTCGAGAAATTCATTATTATTCATTAAGTGGATCGAGTTTATGTTGCTAAGCAGGGACATGGTGGTCGATCTAGCGTACTCCACAATGAGGGCTACGGCCACTAGAGGATTGTCACAGGAAGGGGTAATATCACATTTGCTATGGCTATTGGTGCTGAACGAGGTATTGATTGGGCTGACCAGTAAGGGTATCAAGGTAGTGGCATACGCCGATGACATTGTGATAATGGTATCGGGAAAATTCCTGGATTCTATTTCGGATGTGCTGAGCGGGTCTTTGCTGTATCTTTCGGAGTGGAGACGAGGATGCGGATTAGGGGTGAACTCTGGAAAGACGGAGTTGGTACTGTTCATCAGGAGGTGACAGGTTATCGGTTACAAGTCTCTGGAATTCCAGTGGAACGAAGTTGACCCTCTCGAAATCAGCAAGGTACCTGGGAGTTATTTTAGATTCCAAACTGAAATGGTTGGAGAATAAAGAGGAGCTATGCGGCATTATATTCGTGCCAAAAATTGGTCGGGCAGAGATGGGGAATGAGGCCTTCTCTTTTCGGCTGGCTTTATACCGCGGTTGTAAGACCTGTGGCCACATATGGTTGTCATGTTCGGTGGACAATCGAGAGACACCAAAATCATATGTCGAGAATAAATAGGATAAATAGGACATCACTTATTTATATGACAGGCGCTATGAAGACACAGCCACTGCCGCCTTGGAGGTACTGATGGAAGTTATCCAACTCGATTTACACGTAAGGAAAGCAGTAGAGCTGACACTTATGAGACTTAAGAGCCTGGACACGTTGGAGAGTACTGTCTGCATGCATACTGATATTCTGGCCGGGCAGTATAGAGAGACGGACCCTATGGCTACGGAGCATGTTTATCATCACAAGCCGATATACATTATACCAAGTATAGAGGAGTGGGAAGACAGGAGGATACTCTTCGGAACCTTGAACATGTATACGGATGGATCAAATATGGAGGAAGGAACGGGCAACGGAATCTATTGTAGTGAACTGGGAATAAGGTAGTCTTAAATGCTGGATAGTGATTGCAGTTTTTTCTGGCTGAGATTTCTGCGATCACAAAAGCTGCTGAGACACTGTTGATGAGGCCGTTATTCAGAAGCGATATCAGCTTCTTCATCGACCGTCAGGCAGCTATAAAAGCATTGTGCAGTGCTGACATAAGGTCTAAGGTAGTCAGCCGCTATCGTAGAGAACTCAAAGTTCTCATTGAACAGCATAATATAACTCTGTGCTTGGTACCTGGGCACTATGGGATAATAGGAAATGAGGAAGCGGATCATTACAGGGATAGAGGTCAAATATAATGAACTATGGCGAAGACGCTTGGTCTCTTCGGATGGTTGCGAGCAAACCAAGTTGATATGGGACGAAAAGAAACGTAGGAACTGCGAAATTTTGATGTCGGTGAACAGAGAAGAATTGTGGCCATTGATTGGTATCATAACAGGGCATAATACACTTGGGAAACACATGATAAGAATGGGACTTAAGATGATGATATCTGTAGATCGTGCCTGGACCCGGAAGTTACGGAGGACTCGTACCACTTCCTGTGCCAGTTTCGAGCTTTATCCTTTGGAAGAAACAAGATACTGGTCTCCTTTTTCTTTCAGGCTCTCACTGATCTGCGGGAGTGCAGCTTAAGGAACATACTTGCATTCATCAGAGCCTCTGGTTGGTTGGTCTGAGATTTGTTTCAAAGAAAGCGAGCAGGTGGAAGTTCTGGGACAAATCGGACCGCATCGGAAAGAAGAAGATGGAAAGATCACATCTACACAAAATTAATGTCATCCTCTACAATCTAACCTAACCTAGAGGCATATGTCATTCAGAATCACCGTTAAAAATTTCGAAAAAGTGTCACTTGTAATAAAAGAGGACACGCTAATTTTACAAAGGTGGCACAAAAAGTGGCACACATTTTTATAAAGAAAAAAAGCAAAATACGAAAAAATGCAAAATATCCAATTTCAATGATTTTGCCTTTACATAAATTATTTCAGTCTTGATTTCGATCCAAGGAAGCAAGGAATCATATAAGAATACATTTAAGACGTTCACTTTTAAATGTAGTTTTTCGTACGTGATACTAATTATACTAATTATGTCAAAATTTTATTCCTATAGAGACGTTTGTCAAAATTGTATTTCTATAGAAAATTTTTGCAAAATTTTATTTCTATAGAAAATTTTGTCAAAATTTTATTTCTATAGAAAATTTTGTCAAAATTTTATTTCTATAGAAAATTTTGTCAAAATTTTATTTCTATAGAAAATTTTTGCAAAATTTTATTTCTATACAAAATTTTGTCAAACTGAATTATATACGTATTTAATCGGCTTTTTTTTTTTTTTTGTTTAATATATACCCGGTATGGACTAACTTACAATGTAGAAGACGGTGTTAAGAAGTTTTAAGATACCTTGCTATCGGCAAGTGTTACTGCAACCTAAATAATTCAATTGGGATGACAGTCTTTAGTAAAAGTTTCTACGCAATCCATGGTGGAGGGTACATAAGATTCGGCCTGGCCGAACTTACGGCCGTAAATACTTGTTTTAATTTTAGAGAGCCTGGATTTAAAACTAGATAGGTTCCTGAAAATTATCCTTATATTAAAGAAGCCGTATCCTTGGCTCGGAATCAATACCAAAATTCTTAAACTTTTTACAGATACTGGTTTCTTATTTCTTTCACATTATTACCAATTTGCGAAACAGCAGCCTGATGAGTATACCCATTTCCATCAAGGCGTCTGCGTGGAGGACCTAGGAAAACCCCAGGGGACATTACACAAATATGATTTGATTAAGCCGGACATAATAAAGTTCTGAAAGACATCTCCTAGGTTTTAGACTTGTTAAGCTATGTAGTCAAGGCACAAACATTCAAAGAATTTAAAAACAATTTCATTATTTTTGAGAAATTTTTTAGAACTATTAAATCCAGAACGATTTCGACCTTCAAGCGCTCCAATAACACCTAGTTGCCATCACTGTTGATGGCTTTTCCCTTCTCAAGATAATTTCCCTTCTCAAAATTATTCCATGCGCATCTTAAAAACAGAGGCCATTACTTTGCCAACGGACTTTTGAGTCTGTCCACGCTGCGGAGACGGTTCACCGGTCGCTGTCCACTCAGCCGACTGTCGATTGGCTTCAGGAGTGTAGTGATGGAGCCACGTTTCATCCATTGCCATATATCAACGGAAAAACTCGGGTGTATTACGAGTTAACAGCTGCAAACACCACTCAGAATCATCAACACGTTGTTGTTTTTGGTCAAATGTGAGCTCGCGCGGCACCCATTTTGCACAGAGCTTCCGCATATCCAAATATTGATGAATGATATGACCAACACGTTCCTTTGATATCTTTAAGGCCTCTGCTATCTCGATCAACTTCATTTTACGGTCATTCAAAATCAGCCAACATGTTACTTACTAAAGAAAATTTTTCCGCCCAGGGTTGCTATTTTGGTCCGATCGGACCAAAATTGGTCCAAAAAATTATCAAATAGTCCATTTTTGTCAAATCGGTAATTTTGTTAAAATTTTTAAAATTTTGACAAAATTTTTAAATTTTAACAAAATTTTTAAATTTTAACAAAATTTTCTGTAGAAATAAAATGTTGACAAAAATTTCTCTAGAAATAAAATTTTAACAAAATTTTCTATAGAAATAAAATTTTGCCAAAATTTTGTACAGAAATAAACTTTAAAAAATTTTTGTATATATACAAAATTATGCAAATGTTAGATAGAAACTAAATTTTGCGATAACTTTATATAGAAATGAAATTTTGACAACATTTTCTATAGAAATAAAATTTTGGTTAAATTTTCTAAAAAAATAAAATTTTGCATAAATTTTCTATAGAAATGGAATTTTGACTAAATTTCCTAAGGAAATTAAATTTTGACAAAATGTCCTAAAGAAATTAAATGTTGACAAAATTTTCTCTAGAAATAAAATTTTGACAAAATTTTGTACAGAAATAAACTTTAAAAAAAATTTGTATAAATACAAAATTATGCAAATATATTATAAATAAACAAAATTTTGCGATAACTTTATATAGAAATGAAATTTTGACAAAATTTTCTATAGAAACAAAATTTTGACTAAATTTTCTAAAGAAATAAAATTTTGGCTAAATTTTCTATAGAAATGAAATTTTGACAAAATTTCTTAAAGAAATTAAATTTTGACAAAATTTCCTAACAACATTAAATTTTGACAAAATTTTCTATAGAAATTAAATTTTGACAAAATTTTCTATAGAAATAAAATGTTGACAAAATTTGACTTCTATAGAAATAATATTTTAACAAAATTTGTAAGTGTGTATATGAAATATGAACAAGTGTATACGGCCGTAAGTTCGGCCAGGCCGAATCTTATGTACCCTCCACCAAGGATTGCGTAGAAACTTCTACGAAAAATCACCACAATCGAATTAATTAGGTTGTGGTATCTTAAAACTTCTTCTCGTTTTCTAAATTGTGAGTTAGTCCATACGTGGTAGAGAGCCAGAATTGAAATATGGGGAATCGCTTATATGGGGGCTATATACAATTATGAACTTGATATGGACCAATTTTTGTGTGATTGGGGATCGATTTATTTGAGGGCTATATATAACTATAGACCGATATGGACCTAGTTGGGCATGGTTTTTAACGGCCATATAATGGCACATGTACCAAATTTCAACTGACTCGGATGAAATTTGCTCCTCCAAGAGGCTCAAAAACCAAATCTCGGGATCGGTTTATATGGGGGCTATATATAAGATTATGGACCGACGTGGACCATTTTTGCATGGTCATTAGAGACCATATACTAACACAATGTACCAAATTTCAGCCGGATCGGATGAAATTTGCTTCCCTTAGAGGCTCCGCAAGCCAAATCGGGGGATCGGTTTATATGGGGGCTATATATAATTATGGACCAATGTGGACCAATTTTTGCATGGTTCTTAAAGATCATATGCTGACACCATGTACCAAATTTCAGCCGGATCGGATGAAATTTGCTTCTCTTAGAGGATCGGCAAGCCAAATTTGGGGGTCCGTTTATATAGGGGCTATACGTAAAAGTGGACCGATATAGCCCATTTGCAATACCATCCGACCTACATCAATAACAACCACTTGTGCCAGGTTTCAAGTCGATATCTTGTTTCGTTCGGAAGTTAGCGTGATTTCAACAGACGGATGGACGGACATGCTCAGATCGACTCAGAATTTCACCACGACCCAGAATATATATACTTTATGGGGTCTTAGATCAATATTTCGATGTGTTACAAACGGAATGACAAAGTTAATATACCCCCATCCTATGGTGGAGGGTATAGGTTAGGTTAGGTGGCAGCCCGATATCAGGCTCACTTAGACTATTCAGTCCATTGTGATACCACATTGGTGAACTTCTCTCTTATCACTGAGTGCTGCCCGATTCCATGTTAAGCTCAATGACAAGGGACCTCCTCTTTATAGCCGAGTCCGAATGGCGTTCCATATTGCGGTGAAACCACTTAGAGAAGCTTTGAAACCCCTCAGAAATGTCACCAGCATTACTGAGGTGGGATAATCCACCGCTGAACAACATTTTGGTGTTCGGTCGAAGCAGGAATCGAACCCACGACCCTGTGTATACAAGGCGGGCATGCTAACCATTGCACCACGGTGGCTCATATATTATAAAAAATAAAAATATATTATAAATATAAAAAAAATGTTCTTAAAGAATTTAAGAACCTATACAAAAAATTTTCATAGTTCTCATATTCAATAAAAGGCCTTCATAATAGCCTACCGTACATCTCTCTCTCTCTCTCTCTCTCACTCTGTAAACTTTCAGTTGTTGTCACTTTGGCGTTGGAGATGTGCTTGTGCGAAAGAAGAGCCATTTTAGCCCAACCTTTGTCAGCATGATACAACATTGAACAGCAACATCATCATTATCATCAGGAACAACAACAATATCAGCAGCAACAGCAGGGAGTTTATTGAGGAACAGCATCATCACCATAAGTACTTGGTGATGGTACATAAACATGTACCATAAATTATATATGTGAACATGCAAAGTACACTCTCTGTGTACACGCACACAAGTACATGTGCGGTGGTGGTGTGTGTGTGTGCGTTTGTGTCGCCAATTCACATAATTCGCATGTATACATGAATCACATATACAATTGCAATGGTTGTTATACATAAACTGCCAATGTTGTATAAAACAATGACATAACGAGAGCCATATGTTGCGTCTAGTGTTGCAGTTTTGCCAAGTAATCGTTAATAACCGAGTATTCGATTGCATATTTCCTCAAAGTACACTTCAGGAGAGAGATTGACAGTTCGTTTTGTTAAAGACCAAAAAAGAGTGTTAACGTTTTACCAAAACTATGCAACAAAAGTTTTTTTGTTGTAGGTAAACCCTGGTACTTCACGCAACTATTAAGTTTAAGTGGAGTCTTTCGAAGAATTTTAGTTAAAATGATTTTTACACTCAAAAAAAAGTGAACTCTCTATTTCACTAAAGCCAATTTAACTTTATATTAGTTCATAGAATCATTATGTTTGGAAAAAGTTTACTTTACTCAAATAATTTTTTGCGTATGATAGTTAAATGAACTAAAAAACAGGAAAAAATTATACAAAAATAAAGGATAAAGGTTTCCTAATTTCGTATTTCTCACAAAATAGTTCATTATTTCTTTAAATTTGTAAATTTTACCAAAAATGTGTCCATCATGAACTTCGTATGGCACTAAAGACATTCTTGCTATTTTGAACTCCAAGATTTCTCTTAAAACTACAAAATTTTCTTTAACAAGTGCAAAAACTTAGTTATGTCTAATAAATTTTCTTGAATTTGTTGAAAAATATTTACTTATTTTTACCATATCGGAGTGATGCCAGCGCTTGTAATACTGTTTAGTTAAAATTTTCTAAAAAAATTCAAAATTTTCTAAAATTAATCGAAAGTTATCTTTCCTGGTGGGTTCACTGTTTTTTCAGTGTAGGGTTTCACGATTTTGTTTCTGACGGACCGAATCTTAAATATCCGCCACCATGAATAGTTTCCTCTGAAACATGCTACCACAAGAAGTTCGGTTCAACTAATACGACTTCCAAACTTAAATTTTAACATTGGAAGTCTCGTGTAAGTTTGCAAGAAACTGATAAAGGGTGATACGGTCAAAATTTGGTCAATATAAACTTGATGTATTTCTTTAAATTTTGCATTTGAAAAACCTGAACACCCCTCATTTTGAAGGTGTGTGTGTGTGTAGAATGTTGCTCCTATTTTGACTTTTGGAATTCACTCTTCAGTTGTCAAAATGCCGTCCAAGCAAGAAGAGCAGCGTATCAAAATTTTGCTCGCGCATCGCGAAAATCCGAGCTACTCGCACGCAAAGCTGGCAAAATCGCTAAAAGTTGCCAAATCAACCGTTACAAATGTAATTAAAGTGTTTGGGGAACGTTTGTCGACAGCCAGGAAGTCTGGATCGGCGGGAAATCGAAAACCGGAAGCCGCTGAGACGACAAAGAGAGTTGCCGGTAGTTTCAAGCGAAACCCTAACCTCTCTTTCCGAGATGCCGCAAATAAGCTGGGTGTATCGTCTACAACCGTGCATCTAGCCAAAAACGAGCCGGACTATCGACTTACAAGAAGGTAGTGACTCCAAATCGCGATGATAAACAAAATACGACGGCCAAAGCGCGATCCCGGAGGCTATACACGACGATGCTGACGAAGTTTGACTGCGTGGTAATGGACGACGAAACCTACGTCAAAGCCGACTACAAGCAGCTTCCGGGACAGGAGTTTTATACGGCAAAAGGTAGCAGATATTTTCAAGCACATAAAACTGTCAAAGTTCGCAAAGAAATATCTGGTTTGGCAAGCCATCTGTACCTGTGGCTTGAAAAGCAGCATTTTCGTAGCTTCCGGGACTGTCAACCAAGAAATTTACGTGAACATCCAATATTTCTGCGCCCAAAAGAGTAACCAATAGATCTGTTAAAAATCATTGAAGTTTTATTCGATGCATTGTCCATCGTTATCCACTACTGTTTTCCAACATTCTGACACCATTCGGATACCGCGACGCGTCTTTTTGGCTCAATCCGCGAATCGACCTAATTTACGGCTTCCTCATAATAACGGAAAAATGCTCATCAGTCAGATCTTGCATTGGTGGGGTAGGTCTTCCAATAGGAGTGTTTACAATAACAGTTTTTACAGGTTTTACAACATATGGTCGAGCAAAACCGTGCTGCAAAATCACGTAATCGTGCCTTTCCAAATATTGTGGACGTTAGGTTAGGTATAGTGACAGCCTGATATTTCAGGCTCGCTTAGACTATTCAGTCCATTGTGATACCACAGTGGTGAACTTCTCTCATATCACTGAGTGCTGCCCGATTCTATGTTAATCTCAATGACAAGGGAGCTACTTTTTATAGACGAGTCTGAACGGCATACCACATTGCAGTGATACCACTTAGAGAAGCTTTGAAACACTCAGAAATGTCAACAGCGTTACTGAGGTGGGATAATCCACCGCTGACAAACTTTTTGGGGTTTGGTCGAAACTGGATTCGAACCCACGACCTGTGTATACAAGGCGTGTATGCTAACCATTGCACCACGGTGGACGTTTGTCGCACAATGCTGGGTATCAGCGCGTCAATTGAGTTCGATACCAAGCTAGCCTTTGGACGTCTCTCGGCTTCAACTCGTACGGCGTAACGACGGGTTTTCCCTCCTTCGGCTGAGGTAAGCTCACGGGTCCAGGTGGCTTCACAGAAAGATTCGGTTTTGTGGACAGTGAAGAGCGAGAAGGCAGATCTTATGATTTTGTAGAGGAAATAGCGATTATTGGCTTATGAACATGTACAAGGGAGTTGAAAAAAAACTAAAACTATTTGATGTCGGCGGGTTGGACCGTTTGACACGGTCAAAGGCTTAATGAAACCCAGCGGTCCTCAAATTTGATGGTCGGCAGATATTTCGGCCATGTCTTGCGGTCGGGCTGTGGATCGTATGGCTTCGTGTCCTGAGCGGCTTATCTCAAGGAAAGGCAAGGGTAGGCACGAGGAAGATCTAGGCACGGAAGCTCTATTGGAAAGATAACTCTACTCCAGTATTAGAACGGGAATGTAAGGTCAAGGGATTCGGCAAGAAGCTGGCACTAGCGTAAGAAGGGGAAAGGAAAAAGAGACTTGAGGCTAGAGAGACAACTCTCCTCCAATGTAAGCAGGGAAAAAGGGCTAGGAGGGGAAAGGCAAGGGAGACTTACGACTAGAGAGACAAATCTCCTCCAGTGTAAGAACGGGAAAAATATAGGGAACGGAAGGCTTACGACTAGAGACCCAGCTCTCCTCCGGTGTAAGTGGGGGAAAAGGAGGGAAAGGATGGTAGCAAAGACTAAGGGCTAGGAGGGATAAAGGCTAGGAAAAACTTACGACTAGGGACAACTCTCCTCCAGTGTAAGAAGGGGAAAAGGACAGCTTACGACTAGAGAGACAGCTCTCCTCCAGTGTAAGAGGGGGAAAGGGAGGGAAAGGATGGTAGCAAAGGCTAAGGGCTAGGAGGGGTAAAGGAAAGGAAAAACTTACGACTAGAGACAACTCCCATCCAGTATAAGAAGGGGAAAAGGAGAGAAAGGACGGCTTACGATTAGAGAGACAGCTCTCCTCCAGTGTAAGAGGAGAAAAGGAGAGGGAAATGATGGTGGCAAAGACTAACGGCTAAGAGGGGGAAAAAGGCAAGGAGTACTTACGACTAGAGAAACAACTCTCCTCCAGTGTAAGAAGGGGAAAAGGGAGGGAAATGCTGGTGGCAAAGACTAGCGGTTAAGAGGGGGAAAAGGCAAGGAGTACTTACGACTACAGAGACAACTCTCTTCCAGTGTAAGAAGGGGAAAAGGGAGGGAAGAGTAGCAACGACTAAGGGCTAGGGAGACAACTCTCCCCTAGCTAACTACTATAAGGGCTAGGGAGACAACTCTCCCCTAGCTAACTACTATGAGGGTTGGGGATGTGTGGAGGGACTAGAGAGACAGCTCTCCTCTAGCAGACTACTATATACGGTCTGTAATAATTACTAGTATACCACACTTTACTCACCGTTCTGATGCTGCCTCCTTGATTGCTGTCGTCCAACTGACCTCGATCTCTAGCACTGCCTGCCCTTTTATACTGTTCACTAGCATGCGTAATAGGTGATGGTCACCTGTTATGTTATAACGGCAACTAGTTTACTTTAATTACTTACTCTAGATTGTAGGGTACTAACTTAAAATTTACTTCATAAGTTTTAATTCAATTTAACAAAACTTTAATTCATAAAAATATTTACATAAAACAAAACAATTCAAATTCATACCATAATATATATAAACAAAAAAAGAAAGGTAGCAAATTCAAATGTATATGAAAGAAGGACCAGAGAAACATGTGGGGTCAAAAACGATCTTCGTAACCTTCGGCGTCACAACGGTACCCAATTTCTTTGCTTTTAAATCATTCCTAATAGCTTCAATCGATGACTAGGCGTGTAGCGTCGAACGACTTGGAAAGTACTTCTTGCGTTTAATACAAGTCCTCATCGAATGAATGCCTCCAAGAAAGGATGAAACATGAAGATGCTCGCTTCATTTGTACCACACAATGGCCAGAAAACACTCCAGATATCAATCTATTAAACTTTGCGCATGGAACATTTTGGAAGCTATATTGGCACTAAAAAAACCATCTCAAGATGGTGTTTACCGGGAATGGACTAAAATAATACAGAGATAGCTTTGTCGTGTGATAGCTTTGTCAGCCTTTTGAAGGCCATAATTCGTGCCAAAGGTTGAAAATTCGAACAAATCTAAACTGATTCTAACATTTGAGGTCAATTCTGATATTTTTACTTATGAACCATACCATTTAAAAAAAATAAATATAGCGCTTTACATTGTTGCATTATATATCAGCCACCCTATATAATTTAAAATTAAAAATATTTTAAAATTCAATTAAAATTTTGGAAATTGGAAACATTTTGTTGATATTTTTTCTTGTGGTCATGTTTCCCACGGCCCTTGGGAGCCACCGTGGTGGCTAACCTAACCTAACTCTTTTTCAGTAATTCGTGGGTCTCTCGACCTTTATACTACTCCCGTAAGCCAATCCAGTATATATTTTGTTTCTAAAACTTTAGGTTTCGTATTAAATTTGTTTGTTATGCTATCTGTAAACCCTGCTGAATACCGCCTAGAATTTTCGAATACACTTTTGACCAGAAAAAAAAGAAAAATACACAACACTAATCAAACATTTATCCAGACATTTAAACAATGTCTCCGTGAGCGCGTGGTAAATTTACAATGAACTCGATTACATGTTCTCTCTGTCATCTCCACTAACAATTTGCAACATTTCATGGACCACCCTTTACAGCCCCACCTCTACAGTTGTGGTTTGTTTCTCGCCATTAGAGTCTTCTTCACTTTCTATTTAGTGAATATTTAAAGACCGCATAAAAAAACAACTAAACTTTTTTTCTGTTTTTCATTCAAGAAAATACCTTTGGGCCTTCTGAATTTCTCTGCTATGGCTAAAGAGATTTTACTTTCGGTAACGATGAAATAAATTTTGGGCTATGATTCCTAGAACTCAATTTTCAAAGGGAAATGGGGAAAAAAATTTCACTCGTTCGTGCATAGCTAAAATTTCACGAAAGAAAACTCGAGAAATCCTTAAGATATTGGCCAAAGTCTTTGGTTAAGGAAATATTTTCTTTTCCTCCGCCCAACTTCCACTGGCTAGAATATATTTATTTTTTTCTGCTACGGTCATAATTTTTCTGCATCTTTGCTTTTAAGAAGTCACGGAGAATGTTTTGTTCTATTTTTATAGATTGCCCCCATAGTTGGGAGGGTGTAAGATGTAAAGACCTAAAGTAGTGGCGAAAATCGATAGTTTGGAAAAAAGTCTCAAAAAAATTTGTGATTGGTTCCATCCATTTACAAGCCAATAAAAACTCTCATTACCAAATAATCTTGGAGGTAATTCTACTTTAAAATTGGTAATCATTCAGTAAAACCTGTGTAAGTAGTTCACGTGAAAAACTGCTTAGCAAAAGCAGTTGTGGCATATCGTCAGCAATTGTCGTGACTCACAAAAATGTTCGTGACTCACGCGTGAGTCACGCTGACGGCAACGGCGTGAGTGTGCGTGAGCGTGATTAACCAACCAAATGTCGTGCGTGAGAGTGAGTCAGGAACATAATATCTTCGTGAGTAACGAATTTCGGAAAAACACGGTCACGAAAATAATCCCGCTTATGAACATAAAATGCTTACGAGCTGAATTCATTTTTAATTTTAGTGACATCCCAGGTGGTAATAGTTTTATAACGCACTCGATTTTAACCATACTCATGTTTTCAGTCAGGTTCTACAGGTAAATTACTCATAAAATTATTCGTGAGCCACAACATTTTACAACTTTTCTTTTCATGAGCGTGAGTCCTACCAATAAATATCGTGCGTGAGCGTGAACAAAATATTACTCACGTGCACACCTTTATTTGAATATTTTCAAAATGTTATTTCTATAGAAAATTTTGTCAAAACTTTATTTTTATATAAAATGTTGTCAAAACATTATTTCTATTGAAAATTTTGTCAACATTTTATTTCTATAGAAATTTTTGCCAAAGTTTATTTCTATAGAAAATTTTGTCAAAATTTTATTTCTATAGAAAAATTTTGTCAAAAATGTATTTCTATGAAAAATTTTGTCAAAATTTTATTTCTATAGAAAAGTTTGTAAAAATTTTATTCCTATAGAAAAGTTTGTCAAAAATTTATTTCTGTAGAAAATTTTACCAAATTTTATTTATATAGAAAATTTTACCACATTTTATTTATTTTGTCAAAATTTCATTTCTGTAGAAAATTTTGTGAAAATTTTATTTCTATAGAAAAGTTTGTCAAAATTTTATTTCTATAGAAAAGTTTGTCAAAAATTTATTTCTGTAGAAAATTTTACCAAATTTTATTTATATAGAAAATTTTACCAAATTTTATTTATTTTGTCAAATTTTCATTTCTGTAGAAACTTTTGTCTAAATTTTATTTCTATAGAAAATCTTGTCAAAATTTAATTTCTATAGGAAATTTTGTGAAAATTTTTATTTCTATAGAAAAATTTTGTCAAAAATTTATTTCTATAGAAAGTGTTGTCAAAATGTTATTTCTATAAAAAATGCTGTCAAAATTTTATTTCTATAGAAAATTTTGTCAAAATTTTATTTCTATAGAAAATTGTGTCAAAATTTTATTTCTATAGAAAATTTTGTCAAAATTTTATTTCTATAGAAAATTCTGTAAAAAATTTATTTCTATAGAAAATTTTGTCAAAATTTTATTTCTATAGAAAAGTTTGTCAAAATTTTATTTCTATAGAAAATTTTGTCAAAATTTTATTTATATAGAAAATTTTACCAAATTTTATTTATATAGAAAATTTTACCAAATTTTATATATATAGACAATTTTACCAAATATTATTTATTTTGTCAAAATTTCATTTCTGTAGAAACTTTTGTCTAAATTTTATTTCTATAGCAAATCTTTTAAAAATTTAATTTCTATAGGAAATTTTGTGAAAATTTTTATTTCTATAGAAAAATTTTATCAAAATTTTATTTCTATAGAAAAAAATTCTATAGATAATTTTGTCAAAATTTTATTTCTATAGATAATTTTGTCAAAATTTTATTTCTATAGAAAATTTTGTCAAAATTTTATTTCTATAGAAAATTTTGTCAAAATTTTATTTTTATAGAAAATTTTGTCAAAATTTTATTTCTATAGAAAATTCTGTAAAAATTTTATTTCTATAGAAAATTTTGTCAAAATTTTATTTCGATAGAAAATTTTGTCAAAATTTTATTTATATAGAAAATTTTACCAAATTTTATTTATTTTGTCAAAATTTCATTTCTGTAGAAACTTTTGTCTAAATTTTATTTCTATAGAAAATCTTGTCAAAATTTAATTTCTATAGGAAATTTTGTGAAAATTTTTATTACTGTAGAAAAATTTTATCAAAATTTTATTTCTATAGAAAATTTTCTCAAAATTTTATTTCTATAGAAAATTTTGTCAAAATTTTATTTCTATGGAAAATTTTCCCAAAATTTTATTTCTATAGAAAATTTCATTTCTATAGAAAATTTTGTCAAAATTTTATTTCTATAGAAAATCTTATCAAAATTTAATTTCTATAGAAAAATTTTCTCAAAATTTTATTTCTATAGAAAATTTTCTCAAAATTTTATTTCTATAGAAAATTTTGTCAAAATTTTATTTCTATAGAAAATTTTGTCAAAATTTTATTTCTATAGAAAAATTTGTCAAGATTTTATTTCTATAGAAAATGTTGTCCAAATTTTATTTCTATAGAAAATTTTGTCCAAATTTTATTCCTTTAGTAACTTTTGTCTATATTTAATTTCTATAGAAAATTTTATGCAAATTTTATTTCTATAGAAAATTTTGTCAAAATTGTATTTCTATAGAAAATATTGTCAAAATTTTATTTCTATAGAAAATTTTGTCAAAATTTTATTTCTATAGAAAATTGTTAAAATATTATTTCTATGGAAAATTTTGTCAAAATTTAATTTCTATAGAAAATTTTGTCAAAATTTAATTTCTATAGAAAATGTTGTAAAAATTGTATTGCTATAGAAAATTGAAGTACCTCTTAGATGGAGAGGAATGTTTTGCAAAATCTACCAAAACATCAAGAATTCTACCAATCTACCAAACACTAAAAACTCTACCATTTTAGGTGGAATTCTGGCAACTCTGGCAACCGTAAGGGCATAATTCGTCATGTAGCTACTTTTTACACACAAGAGTCATGAAGAACGAAACTATAGTTTTTCTTATATTATTTATTTGAAATAGTATTATAGAAGAATAATTTATGAGTTATTCTATTAATCTATTGATTTGTTTTATCTAACTTAATAGAATACTGAATAAAGTTTCATTTCAAGTTATATTTTAAATGTAACTGAAAGGAAGATATGCTAACGTCATCTAGTGGATGTGACAAGCAACGATCACATGGGCAGTCAGCTGTGTGACGTGCGCGTTGGCGACCTGCTATCGCCAAAGAGGTAAGACCAACGATGCTGATGCGGAGTAAATCTCAGCACCAAGTAAAACTAACACAAACCTCAAAAGAGGATCTCCCGTCCAGTGCAACTTGGCTAATGAAGTATAATCTTCATCTGACATCGCCTCTTTTTATCTGCAAAGTATAATATTCGTCTATTCGCCTGATGCATCTATCATCCCCTTCATCAACGAAATATAATCCACGTGTGACATCTGCCTCCTTCCCTTCATCAGCGAAGTATAATCTTCGCCAGACACCTCCTTCAACTCCTTCATCAGCGGAGTATAATCTTCGTCTGTTACTCTTCTCCTGACCCTCGTCGTCAGCGACGTATAATCTTTGTCTGAAACCCCTCTACTTCGATTCATCAGCGAAGTATAATATAAGTCTGACATCTCTCCCCTCATCACGGCTAAGTATGATATCTCCCTCGTCTCCCTTCATCGGCGAAGTATAATATACGTCTGATACTTTTCTCCTTCCCCTCTTCGTCAACGAAGTATAACCTTCGTCTGACATCCTTCTCCACCCGTTCATCAGCGATGTATAATCTTCATCAGACACCTTCCTCAAACCCTTCATCAACGGAGTATACTATTCGTCCGATACACTTCTCCTCACCGTCTTCGTCAGCTACGTATAATTTTCGTCTGACACCCCTTTCCTTCCCAACCATCGGCGAAGTATAATCTTTATCTGACATCCCTCTCCTTCCATTCATCAGCGGAGTATAATCCTCGTCTGATACTCTTCTCCTCAACCTCTTCGTCAGCGAAGTATAATCTTCGTCTGACACCCCTCTCTTTTTATAAGCAAAGTATTATATTCGTCTGACACCGCCCCCTCTCAACAGCGAAGTATAATCTTCGTCTGACACTCCTCTACCCCTTCTTCAGCGAAATATTATCCACGTTTGACATCTGCCGCTCTCGCTTATCGGCGAAGTATAATCTTCGTCTGCCACAACCCCCTTCTTCAACGAAGTATAACCTCCGTCTGCCGGCCCTCTCCTTCCTCTCAACGAGCGAAGTATAACCTACGTCTGTCACCCCTCTCCTGCCCTTCCAATCAGCGATCTATAATCTTTGTGTGACACCCCTCTCCTTCCATTCATCATCGAAGTATAATCTTCGTCTACCCCCTCTCTCCTTCCCCTTCATCAGCGAAATATAATTTTCGTAAGATTTTGTTTTGTTTGTATATTCCCCGACATCTTTCTCACTTCCACGAGATTTTTTAGTTCTTAGCACATTTTTCTGTAATGCAAACATTGTAGAAGAAATTATTCAATTTTATGATTTTTTTTATTTTAATTTTACATTTTGCCGGACGGGGATTCGAACAGCGGACCACACAGTTTGTAAGGATCAAAGAAGTAGCTGATCAATTGCCCAAGGAAAAATAAAATGTTAATTTTGTAATAACAAGCAACAACCACCAACTTAATTCAATATCGCTCCCTGTTAAATAGCGCTCCAAGCTACTAAACACATATATGTTTATAGGCTATTTCTAAATTAATATATGTTTGCATCCAAGCATATTATATTTACAAACATTTTATGTCCCAAACATAATATGTTCTAACATATTAACATATATGTCCCAAACATGTTATGCTAGTTTACGAACATTATATGCTTGCACTCAAAAATATTGTGTTTAAAAATTTGTGTTCCATACATATAATGTTTATAGCCAAACATATGAAAAACAGTCTTTTTCATCCGTGTAATCTTCGTCTAATACTCTTTTCCTCCCCTCTTCGTCTGACAAGTTCCCCCTTCCCCTCCATCGGCGAAGTACAGTCTTCGTCTGATACCCCTCTCTGCCCCTTTTTTCTACGAAATAGAATCTTCGTCAGCCGCCCAGCATTCTCTGGGTCACCAGATGTAGGAGACGTACCCCGAGTTCCGTCCTTCCATCCCCAGCGCCGTGAAGAGTGACTTTCTACGGGAGCCAACTGAGCTATTGATGTTATTTATCAATGTAGGGTGAGTGTTTTATAAAATGTGTGTCAATAAGGAACTATATTTGTGTGTAAAAAGAATTAAGCAGTGTCACCCTCTCTTTCTCTCTCTCTCTCTCTCTCTCTCTCTGGAAGTCTAATAAAAATAAATGGTCGGTAATGACCGTGGAATCCTATGAATCAAGTGCCCATGAATATTTTATGTATGGTGACCGAAATCGTTCTGTAATGGTATGATATTATTCTGAAGCATACAGTATTACTGAAGGTATGGTACAGCTGCTTTTGGTAAGCAGTTTTCCCCCTGAACTACTTACCCAATTTTTACTAGGTTCTTAATAAATAAGAATTTATTAAAAATAAGAAAGTACTTCTCAGCAGCATTACCAAAAGCTAAATTGTAAGCGTGGACGAGTTATCAGCAAACACTCAGAAATTTAGTCAGCATTCCTGAGATAAACAAGCTCTGGACAAACCGTCGAGAAGCTTGCCAGAAAAATTCTCATTAATAGTTAAAAATATTTTTTTCAGTGTGACTACAATGCCTCGGCCATACTTCTTTGAATATGTTCTGCAATATACTCTTGTGGGGTCAAGCAAATTACCAGCCTTTACTTCTGGTTTGGTCATATTTCTTCATTCCATTCAACATGGTTTGCCTAATTTAGATAGTCAAGATTTTCCACTATTTTCTCCTTGCTCTTCTCTGTGAGTGAGTTTGGGTTACTTGTTTTATTATATCCCTTTAAATTGAAGGACATAAGAAAATTTGTATACCAAAACAGAAAATTTTACGTCATAGGCTTTTTCATGTTAAGACCTTGTTGGTCATTCTCATTTCAGCCTCGTTGGTCAAGATAAATTCATGAAACTTTCATAAAAATGGTCATAAAAATTAAGGGATTATTAAAGTCAGTCGTTTATTGTTTTGTCAATTTCCTTCCTGACTTTTTATGGACACTTTCATTGGGCACTAAAAACAGATTCACCGAAATAAAAATTTAATTTGTAAGATTTTTGCTAGAAGAAAATCTATAAAAAAATGCTAAGATATAAAATAAAATTTATCAAGAGGGGTTTTATGCTTTTTCCTTATTATTATTTTTTTTAGAATTTTTATTTTTCAATTAAAATGATTTGGTATAGTGATAGATAATTTAGAAAGTTTTACTAGGGTTGGTCTTTGAGTGTTTGACGATAGGACTTAATGGTTTATAAAAGAGCACTATAAGAAATGATAAATCAGTAATAAATGTTGAAACACAAGAGGAACCCACTGTAATTTCAAGCAACACCATTTTTAGGTGAAGGTGCAGAAGCAAAAAGTATTGGGGAGTCGAAAAAGACTTTCAGCCAGGCCGAATCTTATGTATTTTTCACCATGGATTGCGTACAAACTTACCATTTGCCAGTTGCCAAGAAATCAGAAAAACCAACCGCAGAAGGCCCCAACCAACTGCATTTTTTCAAAACATTTGATGGGTCATTCGCCTTATAGTCCTGACTTAGCACCTAGTAACTTCTTCGTACGTAAAAAATAAAATGAAAGGTCAATGTTTCTCGACGCCTAAAGAAACGGATGGAGATTTTGGAGATACCTCAATCAGTGTGGGAAAAGTGCTTCGACAATTAATTCAAACGAATACATAAGTGTATAGATCTCAATGGGGATTTTGTTTTAAAACAAATCGAAAGGCGTTTTTCGATGATTAATATTTGTTTTTGTCAACCTTCATATAAGTCACCATCATTCTTGAATCAGATAAAAATTATTATTTATATTATTCTTCCGTAAAGGTCAATCTCATATTTGTGAAGTCGGTTTATATACCGACTATATGTAATTATGGACCGATATGAATCAATTTTTGAACGTTTTTTAGAGAGCAGATACTAACATCAGATACGAACAAATTTCAAGCGAATTGGATGAAAGTTGCTCCAAGAAGCTCCCAAAGTCAAATATGGGGACCGGTTTTTATGGGGGCTTTATAAATTATGGCCCCACATGGACAAATTTTTGTACGGTTGTTAAAAGGTACATCAAAGAGGCTACTATATGGGAAACAATTCGACCTACATCAATAACAGCAACATGCGCCAAGTTTGAAGTCGATAGCTTGCTTCGTTCGGAAATTAGCGTGATTTCAACAGACGGCCAACGATAAAATGACACCATTTTACCTAAATCGGAGTAAAACTGTGGCCTCTGTGGTAGGTTTCTTTTCTGACTCAAAACACATATTTGTACCAAATTTGAAGTCGATTGGTCTAAAATTGAGACTTAAATTTTGATATATTTTATTTCTATAGAAAATTTTGTCAAAATTTTATTTCTATAGAAAATTTTGTCAAAATTTTATTTCTATAGAAAATTTTGTCAAAATTTTATTTCTATAGAAAATTTTGTCAAAATTTTATTTCTATAGAAAATTTTGTCAAAATTTTATTTCTATAGAAAATTCTGTCAAAATTTTATTTCTATAGAAAATTTTGTCAAAATTTTATTTCTATAGAAAATTTTGTCAAAACTTTATTTCTATAGAAAATTTTGTCAAAATTTTATTTCTATAGAAAATTTTGTCAAAATTTTATTTCTATAAAAAATTTTGTCAAAATTTTATTTCTACAGAAAATTTTGTCAAAATTTTATTCTATAGAAAATTTTGTCAAAATTTTATTTCTATGGAAAATTTTGTCAAAATTTTTTTTCTACAGAAAATTTTGTCAAAATTCTATTTCTATAGAAAATTTCGCCGAAATTTTATTCCTATAGAAAATGTCGTCAAAATTTTATTTTTATAGAAAATTTTGTCAAAATGTTATTTCTATAGAAAATTTTGTCAAAATTTTATTTCTATAGCAAATAATGCCAAATTTTATTTCTATAGAAAATTTTGTCAACATTTTATTTTTATAGAAAATTTTGTCAACATTTTATTTTTATAGAAAATTTTGTCAAAATTGTATTCTTATAGAAAATATTGTCAGAATTTTATTTCTATAGAAAATTTTGTCAACATTTTATTTTTATAGAAAATTTTGTCAAAATTGTATTCTTATAAAAAATTTTGTCAAAATTTTATTTCTATAGAAAATATTGTCCAAATTTTACTTCTATAGAAAACTTTGTCAAAATTTTATTTCTATAGAAATTTTTTTCAAAATTTTATTTCTATAGAAAATGTTTGTCAAAATTTTATTTCTATAAAAAATTTTGTCAAAATTTTATTTCCATAGAAAATTTTGTCAAAATTTTATTTCTATAGAAAATTTTGTCAAAATTTTATTTCTATAGAAAATTTTGTCAAAATTTTATTTCTATAGAAAATATTGTCCAAATTTTATCTCTATAGAAAACATTGTCAAAATTTTTTTTCTATAAAATTTTTTTTTTTCAAAATTTTATTTCTATAGAAAATTTTTGTCAAAATTTTATTTCCATAAAAAATATATCAAATACTTCTATAGAAAATATTGTCCAAAGTTTATTTCTATAGAAAACTTTGTCAACATTTTATTTCCTTGTCAAAATTTTATTTCTATAGAAATTTTTTTCAAAATTTTACTTCTATAGAAAATTTTGTCAGAACTTTATTTCTATAGAAAATTTTGTTAAAATTTTATTTCTATAGAAAATTTTGTCAAAATTTTATTTCTATAGAAAATTTTGTCAAAATTTTATTTCTGTAGAAAATTTTGTCAAAATTTTATTTCTATAGAAAATTTTGTCAAAATTTTATTTCTGTAGAAATTTTTGTCAAAATTTTATTTCTATAGAAAATTTTGTCAAAATTTTATTTCTGTAGAAAATCTTGTCAAACTTTTATTTCTATAGAAAATTTTGTTAAAATTTTATTTCTATAGAACATTTTGTTAAAATTTTATTTCTATAGAAAATTTTGTCAAAATTTTATTTCTATAGAAAATTTTGTCAAAATTTTATTTCTGTAGAAAATTTTGTCAAAATTTTATTTCTATAGAAAATGTTGTCAAAATTTTATTTCTGTAGAAAATTTTGTCAAAATTTTATTTCTATAGAAAATTTAGTCAAAATTTTATGTCTATAGAAATTTCTGTCAAAATATTATTTCTATAGAAAATTTTGTCAAAATTTTATTTCCATAGAAAATATTATCAGAATTTTACTTCTATAGAAAATATTGTCCAAATTTTATTTCTATAGAAAACTTTGTCAAAATTTTATTTCTATAGAAATTTTTTTCAAAATTTTATTTCTATAGAAAATTTTTGTCAAAATTTTATTTCCATAAAAAATATATCAAAATTTTACTTCTATAGAAAATATTGTCCAAATTTTAATTCTATAGAAAATATTGTCCAGATTTTATTTCTATAGAAAACTTTGTCAAAATTTTATTTCTATAGAAATTTTTTTCAAAATTTTATTTCTATAGAAAATTTTTGTCAAAATTTTATTTCTATAGAAAATTTTGTCAACATTTTATTTCTATAGAAAATTTTGACGACATTTTATTTCTATAGAAAATTTTGTCAAAATTTTATTTCTATAGAAAATTTTGTCAAAATTTTATTTCCATAGAAAATTTTCTCAAAATTTTATTTCTATAGAAAATTTTGTCAAAATTTTATTTCTATAGAAAGTTTTGTCAACATTTTATTTCTATAGAAAATTTTGTCAAAATTTTATTTCTATAGAAAATTAGTTGGAGAGGTGTTCCACATTGCAGTGAAACCACTTAGAGAAGCTTAGAAACCCTCAGAAATGTCACCAGCATTACTGAGGTGGGATAATCCACCGGTGAAAAACTTTTTGGTGTTTGGTCGAAGCAGGAATCGAACCCACGACCTTGTGTATGCAAGGCGTGCATGCTAACCATTGCACCACGGTGGCTCCCGAACTATGACACGGCTTGGCCTGAGCGAGTCCTCTATTTATATTTATTGAAATGACATGCAAAGTTGCCGTCGTGCTGTATACTTTACCGAATCCATTTTGATAATTAGCAGCTGTAAAATTCACCACAAAGCTGGGGAGGAGTAATGTCTCAACTGGCGAGAGAAGAGAAATCGATATGTACGATTGACCCTTGCTAGAGTCTCTACCTATCTTCAGTAGTAGAATCATTCCAATGACAAATTTAGTTTTAGTCTGATCAAGAACTTAACTACCAGTATTCACAGATGCTTCCGCATTACCATAGAAATTCCGTCGGGCCCCAGTTCCTTGGAAAATGTTGCGCTATTGATGACATTGGTAATTTTTCTGCTACCGTGACTCGAACATGGATTGTCTGTTCCATACGCGTTAACAGTCGCCTTAGCACATTGCACCACCGGCGGAGTTTCCATAACGACGTTCAACGATTATTTCAGGGCCATGGGGTATCAACATAGCCCATGGACCGATAGCTCACTTTAGAATCTGTGCCAAATTTCAGGGATATAGCGCAATTATTGAAGGCTATAGCGTGATTTCAACACATTGTTGTCGATTAAGGATGACTAATAGAAGCGATAGCGTATCTTCTATGATTTTTAAGGGTGAAACATGACAAAAAGGCTGGTCCTACTTTGAAATATGGATTAGAAGAAACTCGAGGAATTTGTCGAAGAGACAGAATTCGATATATTATCGATAAAATATGGAGGATATTACAATTGCTATGTCAATCGACATGAGGCGGAAAAAATGTGTTTCCTCCTTTCAACCAAACCCAAGGTCAACACTCAATAGGCAAAGAAAGCTAAGACTTTCTTATTGAATACACGATAAAATGAGTTCTGTATATTTTAATCCTATATTGTAATTGTCGTAAATGTATGAATAATATCTTCTACTTCACCCGACCATATTCAATTCAATTTTTCGCTACGCAAATTGTGACAAAACTTAAAATTTCTTTCTTGGAAACAACTTTCAATGTCCTTAGACATTTCACACATAAACCCTCATAAAAAACTTACATCACATACACAATGCTGAAGTGCTATAATATGAATAACTCTTAAATGTGTTTTACTCTTAAATGTGTCATTTGACACGTCTTTATTTGTGACATGTAAAAGTTTTAAGTAAAAAAAAATCCAATGTCCCCGTACAGACATCGTCCTTCATCGTTACCGACTTCCGACATTCGCTGGACAAAGTTTCATGTTTCCATAGAAATGGAAAATGTGCAATGATACCCATTGCACCAACACATATAAAAATGAAAATTATTATAATGTTCACTTCAGAAACACTTCAACTTGGCACCGCATGACTTTTTTTCTACATTTGTGAAGATAAACGACGATGATGGCTGTTATGAGTATGACGACGACAAGCATTTTGGGCAAATGACTGCATAAAAGAATGGGTGATGAATATACCTTCAGTTGCTGTTAAGAAGTGAAGGGCTTCGGTCGAAACTGGGATTGATCCTAGGACCTTTTGTATGCACATCGGGTATGCAAATCATTGAACCACGGTGGCTTAGTTGCAGCTTACTCTTTGGTCAATATGTCGAATTACAATAGATAACATTAAAGAAATCTGTACCTGTCGTATTAAATTAGCCTGAGGTAAACCCGAAGATGTCATGTGCTGAACTTTCTCCAGAGTCATCCGGGTCGTCCATTCTCAAAATGCACAACATATAGGTCTAACAATTGGCCCGATATAGGCAATGCACAATTCATGGTTCTATGGCTTTCCTCACCATTGAGTCGTAGGCCTACTATTCTCCCGCAGGCCTACTGTTCCCGCACAGAGACCTTCGGGCATACTGTTCCCCCACAGAGACCTTCGGGTCTACTGTTCCACCACAGAGCCCTTCGGGCCTGGTGTTCCACCACAGAGACCTTCGGGCCTACTGTTCTACCACAGAGACCTTCGGGCTTACTGTCCCATCACAGAGACCTTCGGGCCTACTGTTCCATCACAGAGACCTTCGGGCCTACTGTTCCATTACAGAGACCTTCGGGCCTGCTGTTCCATTACAGAGACCTTCGGGCCTACTGTTCCACCACAGACACCTTCGGGCCTACTGTTCCATTACAGAGACCTGTTCCATCACAGAGACCTTCGGGCCTACTAATCCACCACAGAGACCTTCGGGCCTACTGTTCCATCACAGAGACCTTCGGGACTACTGTTCCACCACAGAGACCTTCGGGCCTACTAATCCACCACAGAGACCTTCGGGCCTACTGTTACATCACAGAGTCCTTCGGGCCTACTCTTCCGGCTTACTGTTCCATCACAGAGACCTTCGGGCCTACAAATCCACCACAGAGACTTTCGGGCCTACTGTTTCATCACAGCGACCTTCGGGCCTACTGTTCCACCACAGAGACCTTCGGGCTTACTGTTCCATCACAGAGACCTTCGGGCCTACTAATCCACCATAGAGACCTTCGGGCCTACTGTTCCATTACACAGACCTTCGGACCTACTGTTCCACCACACAGATATCTTCCGACCTACATTTCCCCCACAGAGACCCTCCGGCTTACTGTTCCATCACAGAGACCTTCGGGCCTACTAATCCTCCACAGAGACCTTCGCGCCTACTGTTCCATCACAGAGACCTTCGGGCCTACTGTTCCACCACAGAGACCTTCGGGCCTACTGTTCCATCACAGAGACCTTCGGGCCTACTGTTCCACCACAGAGACCTTCGAACCTACTGTTCCATTACAGAGACCTTCGGGCCTACTGTTCCTCCACACAGATATCTTCGGACCTACATTTCCCCCACAGAGATATTCGGGCCTACTCTTCCACCACAGAGATCTTCGGGCCTACTGTTCCATCACAGAAACCTTCGGGTCTACTGTTCCACCACAGAGACCTTCGAGCCTACTGTTCCATTACAGAGACCTTCGGGCCTACTGTTCCTCCACACAGATATCTTCGGACCTACGTTTCCCCCACAGAGACCTTCGGGCTTACTATTCCCCTACATAGACCTTCGGGCCTAGTGTTCCAACACTGAGGCATTCGGGTCCGAAGATGTCTTGTGCTGAGCTTTCACCAGATTCATCCGGGTCATCAATTCTCAAAATGCACAACATATAGGTCTAAAAATTGGCCTGATATAGGCAATGCACAATTCATGGTTCTATGGCTTTCCTCACTATTGAGTCGTAGGCCTACTATTCTCCCACAGGCCTACTGTTCCCGCACAGACCTTCGGGCATACTGTTCCCCCACAGAGACCTTCGGGTCTACTGTTCCACCACAGAGACCTTCGGGCCTGGTGTTCCACCACAGAGACCTTCGGGCCTACTGTTCTACCACAGAGACCTTCGGGCTTACTGTCTCATCACAGAGACCTTCGGGCCTACTGTTCCATCACAGAGACCTTCGGGCCTATTGTTCCACCACAGAGACCTTCGGGCCTACTGTTCCATCACAGAGACCTTCGGGCCTACTGTTCCATTACAGAGACCTTCGGGCCTACTGTTCCATTACAGAGACCTTCGGGCCTACTATTCCACCACAGAGACCTTCGGACCTACTAATCCACCACAGAGACCTTCGGGCCTACTGTTCCATCACAGAGACCTTCGGGCCTACTGTTCCACCACAGAGATCTTCGGGCCTACTGTTCCACCACAGAGACCTTCGGACCTACTAATCCACCACAGAGACCTTCGGGCCTACTGTTCCATCACAGAGACCTTCGGGCCTACTGTTCCACCACAGAGATCTTCGGGTCTACTGTTCTACCACAGAGACCTTCGGGCTTACTGTTCCATCACAGAGACCTTCGGGCCTACTGTTCCATCACAGAGACCTTCGGGCTTACTATTACCCCACATAGACCTTCGGGCCTAGTGTTCGCTCGTAGATTAGCTAATCGCCGTAGTAATAGTTTGCATGATAGTCGTCATTAATACTAAACACCGAGCTTGACCGATTACCGACCAGATCCTGATCTCTATTCTACAACAACAAGCCGAAGATCTCATCAGCTAGGTCAACTACAAACCGACCAATTGCCAACGAGCAGAACTACTCCACGTTTCAACGAATTCAATAGCCTCCGATTGTCAACGAATCATCAACTACCGAGCATAGACGAATCGATGTTCTCCTCCACTACCGATTATAAACGAACCGAACTTCCTCTCAACTACCTAACATCGATAAATCAACTACTCATCATTACTGATAATAAACGAACCCAATTTATAACCAACAACGAATTATCAACGAACTTAATTCCTCATCTATTATCGAATCTCTACTAGCCGACGCTCTCATCTATCACCGTTTATCAACAAGCGGAACTCAGCAACCACCGATCATCAAGAAATCAACGCAATCATCAACGAACCGAATCTCTCATGAAATCCCGATCATCAAGCAAACCGAGGAATCGAAGTACTTACGTCTTACCGATTATCGACAAATCTAATTTCTTCTTCATATCACGAAGATATCGTAATTGTCGTATCGGCGACATCGCAAATGTCTGCTCCCATCAGTTCCTGATCATATTAGAGAGATTGTGATATGTCACACAAGTAGACAGAGGTAAACACTTTTGTTCTTATTCCGAAAAGTTTAGTGGGTCCTTACGGAGGCCCTGGAGGCGACTGACTTTACGTCAGCCGGTGAGAAAACCACTTTACACTTTGAATGTGCTCAAGCGATGAAATTACACTAAAACAGTCCCGAAAGTACATACTGAAGTGAACTGAAACTGAACACTGGTTTATTTGGTTCAAATATTCAAATAAAACCAATTACGATTCGGATCAACAGCAGACGGAGAAATCTGCTTAACATCCATCAACATACAAAATTGATGTAACATAACTCGAAACTCGTAGGCAATAGGTGCAGATCGATGTCATGCAATTGCTTGTCGTCGTATAAAGATGGAAGTTTAAGATATATCAATGTTGGGTTAGTATGTGTCTTGACATATCCTCCAATTGCCTGTTGTCATCTTGGCTCAGAGTCTGTAATATACGGTGGATCTACATCCTCAGAAAACGGGATAGTTGCAATAGTCGAATTTTCCCTTATGTACCCACAACTTTTGGCACCCGATCATGAATTTGAAGGCCCTCCTAACTATAAACTTCCGTTGCTTCAGAAGTTTCCTACCTAGCGGAATGTACCTGAATAGCATCATATATAACCAATACTCCAATTTTCCTTCACAGTTTACGTTGTAGAATTGAAGTCAATTTGAAGAGTTAAAGTAAACTGCATCACCAACCAATTGAACTCTCTTCACATGACGGAGAAGACCATTGCAAAAAAGAACACAAAATCATATCCCTTGTATTTATTTTTATTTCAATTAATGGGTTTGCGACCCAATTTAGGGTATATTGGCTATGGCCACATCATATCACACTTGCTCGTTCATTGGACTCTTGTTTTTATGTCCACATGTGCACCCAGTACTCTGTCATCTTAATTTGGTCTGATTATTACGCAGTAGTGGTACTGTCCTGTGGAGATCGTATTTTCGTTAAAAGATTTTTCTTATTTTTGAATTTCACTTGATTGGATGCTTTTATGCCCCCACCATGCACGTGTTCCCACACTTCAGTACGCTTTTTCCTTTGACTGACTTTATTCGAAATCCATTTACATTCATGGTTTTTGTGGCTGATTCATTTCGTTCTTGTGTTAATTTTAAATTTAAATGTTTTCCTTTACAATTTGGCTCCTTTATTTTATTTATAGGAATGAAATATGCATGGGCGATAGGGTTTCCAGATTTTTTTTAATTTCCATCCAGCAGTTATAGAAGCTCTGAAAAACGAATCCAGTTTTCCCTGTTCCATAGCGTCTGACATATATTCATCAAATTTCCTTCTTCTTGTAAGAATTTCACCTATTTAATGTGTTAGGCTCCTTCCCCATGTGGCAGAATCTACACCTCAACAGTTTAGGATAGTGACAATGATTGTTCTCCAAGATCTCCATACCGCCACAACACGCCCTAGATACGAGTACCATACATCACCTACTATAACGTGACAAAATTAATTTATTAATTTATTTTGCCGTACATTATCAATCCAACCTATGTCACCAAACATTCAGATTCCAATAAACACACTCGTGCACATGGACCAGCACACAATTTGCTGATCAGCTTTACTACATATTGGTGATTTCCGGTGACAGAAATCAATTCATGCCAAGGAAGACAATTTTCAGTCAGTTCATTACTTATATTGTGGATCTTTGCGACATAGTGTAACGGAACGAAATACATTTTTGTATTGCATTCGTCCGTACATAGATTTATTTGATTGTGCCTCCTGTTGTTTAATGTATGTGTGCCTTTTATGGCCACATACCACATACACTGCCATTCAATAGAGTCTGGGTGGGTATGGGAAAAATAATTTATATGGCAATCTGACTTTGAGACAAATTTATTTTTGCTTGCTATGAGCATAATTCCCATCTACGTTGTGGCTGTGGGAGAATATAAACTCGGTGTTTTTGGACAACGAGCAAGAGTCTCCCGACAGCCGAAGGGTACTGAACACGACGAGTGGCACGACCGCAGTCAGTTCACACTAAGCGACAGGAACTCTACCACCGCACTAAGTGTCTCGGCATTTAGCTTGCTTCCGCACTAATTGTTTCGGCAATTAGCTTGCTTCCGCACTAATCGTTTCCCGACGATTAGCTTGCTTCCGCACTAATAGTTTCGGCTATTAGCTTGCTTCCGCACTAGTAGCTTCGGCTATTAGCTTGCTTCCGCACTAATTGCTTCGGCAATTAGCTTGCTTCCGCACTAATCGTTTCACCGACGATTAGCTTGCTTCCGCACTAATAGCTTCGGCTATTAGCTTGCTTCCGCACTAATTGTTTCGGCAATTAGCTTGCTTCCGCACTAATCGTTTCACCGACGATTAGCTTGCTTCCGCACTAATAGCTTCGGCTATTAGCTTGCTTCCGCACTAGTAGCTTCGGCTATTAGCTTGCTTCCGCACTAATCGTTTCATCGACGATTAGCTTGCTTCCGCACTAATAGCTTCGGCTATTAGCTTGCTTCCGCACTAATTGTTTCGGCAATTAGCTTGCTTCCGCACTAATCGTTTCACCGACGATTAGCTTGCTTCCGCACTAATAGCTTCGGCTATTAGCTTGCTTCCGCACTAGTAGCTTCGGCTATTAGCTTGCTTCCGCACTAATCGTTTCATCGACGATTAGCTTGCTTCCGCACTAATAGCTTCGGCTATTAGCTTGCTTCCCCTAGTAGTTTCGACAAATAGTTTGTAGTTTTTGTTACTAACCCAACAACGAATCAACAATCAACACCGAATCACCACCTCACCCGGATTGTCAACATCGCTATCCACGTGGAATCGCCGCATCACCCGAATCAACAACGTATCGCCGCATCACCCGAATCATCAACATATCGCCGCATCACCCGAATCATCAACATCGGCCAACCATCGACAGCCGACCAAACCAACACAACCAGCCACCGACGGCTGACCAGCAACTACCATCACCGCTACCGAACCATTAACCGAATCATCAACCGAACAATCAACCGAACCGTCAACCGAATCACCAACCGATCATCATCACCGCAACAACGACTTTAGCCGAACCAAATCGTCAACAACCGCCGACTCCAGTACTAAGAGGCTACGTAATAAATCACCGCCCCTCAGCATACCGTGCAGACATAAACTTTATACGTATATAAGGTCAAATAAATAAAGCTCGTACTAATATTATTGTATAGAAACCACCAAATCGTGTGTTCTTAATTTAAGGTTTGTGGGTCCTTAAAGTTGATCCTGGACGACCACTGGTCTACCTCAGCCGACGACAAAACCACGTTACAATAGGACAAATATCTGCATCTACTATACAGCTAGGTGCAAATCGTGCCACAAGTGGCTCGTTACATATCGTTCCACCCGAAGTTCGGTGGTATTTTTTTGGCGTCGTCTGAGAAATTTATTCCCAGACGCGAAATAAATTTTACAGAAGGAACTTCGAGCCATGGTATTTTTCCTCCACAAAGTACTTCAAGCCTACTGTTCCCTTCGGGCCTATTGTTCCCCCCAAAGACCTTCGGTCCTACTGTACCACAACAGAGGCCTTAGGTTAGGTGGCAGCCCTTTCTTTGGCGGTAATACGCTCAAACATCACGTCCTTTATAGGTTAGGTTATGTTATAGAGAGGATGACACCAATCCTTAGCAAAGGAATTGATTTCCACTTACACCGTATCGGTTCATCCGTAATTCGCCATAGCTGTTTCTCTCTTCATCATCACCAATCTTCCTCCGCCAGAATTAAAGACATCAAAGTTTTTGTTTTCACACGAGTTTTCTAGGACATCCATTCAGAAGGCTTTATGAAGCATATTCTTCAGATTACCGTCCCATACTTCAGTAATATCCTGAAAGAAACAGGGACCCAAAAACTTGTTTCTTCTAAATGTCAATGTCGGACTCTGGCACAGCAAATGGTAGCAATTTTCCGTAGCCTCCGGGACCAGATACTAGATCTACAATTATGATCAGCCTTTAAGCCAATCATTACCATGTGTTTTCCAAGTGTGTTATGTCTTGTTATGATGTCTATTAGTGGTCTCAAGGTTAGGCTAGGTTATGTGGCAGCCCGATGTATCAGGCTCACTTAGACTATTCAGTCCATTGTGATACCACATTGGTGAACTTCTCTCCTATCACTGAGTGCTGCCCGATTCCATGTTAAGCTCAATGACAAGCGACCTCCTTTTTATAGCCGAATCCGAACGGCGTTTCACATTGCAGTGAAACCACTTAGAGAAGCTTTGAAACACTCAGAAATGTCAACAGCATTACTGAGGTGGGATAACACCCCGCTGACAAACTTTTTGATGTTCGGTCGAAACAGGATTCGAACCCACGACCTTGAGTATGCAAGGCGGGCATGCTAACCATTGCACCACGATGGCTCCTAACAGAGACTTTCGGGACTACTGTTCGCTCGTAGTAGCCTAGTAGCCGTAGTAGTTGTTTGCCTGATAGTGGTCATTAATTCTAAATACCGAGCTTGACAAACTACCGACCCGAAGCTGATCCTTACAGTCACGCCACTGCTACATCGCTTCTACAACAATCAACTGCAGCAATACTAACAACCATCGGAAAGCCGAAGATAGCATCAGTAGTTCCCGATCGACTACAAATCGACGAACGAACCGAAGACCAATCATCCACGTTTCAACGAATACAAAAAGCCTCCAGTTGTCAACAAATAATCAACTACCGAGCATCGACGAAACGATGTTCACATCCACTACCGATTATAAACAAACCGAATCTAACCGAACATCGATAAACCGACGTTCCCATAACTACTGATCATCAACGAATCCAATTTCTCGCCGATAACAAATTATGAACGAACCAAAATCCTCATCAATTATCGCATCTCTACGTGGCGACGTTCTCATCATATCCCAGTTATAGATCGTACTGTCATGTCTGAAATTGCTTTCATTGCTCTCCAGATATCCATGAATATGTTCCTTTCTGAGCCATTTACCCGATTCCCTTTCTGACCGTACTGCTCCCTATAGAGTATTGCCATGGTCTGGCAATCGGAATAGGATCTTGATATCTGGTCATGTCATCCATCTTTGCTCTCAAGACCTCTTTCTAGTGTCAGAATGTCACACTCAGTGTGTTTTCATGTATAAGATCAAATGTGGTTGCTTTGCCCGCCACTACTTTATCCGTTTCTTCTGATCTGGCTAAAGAACTCGTTTTGAGTTACTGGACTACATGTGTTCATCATATCCTCTCTTCTAATTGCATCCAAACCCATAGTCTTTGTTATTGATCGCACTGTCTTGTTTGAAATTGCTTTCATTGCCTTCCGGCTATCCATGAATGTGTTCTTTTCTCTGGCCCCGTATCAATGCGAGGAGCCATTTAATATATTCCTTACATGGAAGGAATACGGTCTAACACGGAATAGGTTAAACGGCTCCTCGCATTTATTGCAATTGCTGAGTATCGAAATTGCATCTTTATGTCTGTTTGTCCCACCCATCTATGATCGCGCCACCGTCTTACTGGCATCAGACCGTCACACTCAGAGGCCATATCCTCTTCATATATACGGTCAAATGTTATTGTTGCCATATACTCCTCATGTACACGGTCATGTGTTGTTATTTTCTCCGACGCTACTCCGTCCGTTTCTCCTGATCTTGTCCAAATAACACGTTTCGAACTTCGTATCCTTAATGTATCCCTGATTCCAAGCTGGGCCACTTTCCCAGTGTGGTGAAATGCAGGGCAGGGAGAATGGTAGTCTTTCAAGGTCTTCAAATCCTCAAACCAAATCCTTTGGCAATCGGAATAGAATCCTGATGTCTGGTCATCTCACCAAACTTTGAGAGCAGAACCTCTTTCTGACGTTAGAATGTCACAAGGTCTTCGAATCCTCTGGCAATCGGTATAGAATCTTGATGTCTCACCAAACTTTGAGCGTAGGGCCTGCTTCCGATGTTAGAATATCACATTTAGAGACCATATACTCTTCATGTATACGGTTATTGGTTATTGATACTCCATCCGTAACCTTAATGTATCACCCAATATAATTCCAGTCATCGCTTCCAATCTGGACACTTTCCCCAGTATGGTGAAATCTATATTTTGTCAGTGGAGGGCAGTGGCAATGGTAGTCTTTCAAGGCCTTCAAATCCTCACAACGTACCCAATCCCTATATATCTCCTTCCACTGCTCCAACTCAAGATGCTCGGTTTTGATGCATACGATCTCTGCCTTTCATCCCACTCTCCTTCAGCATTTCTCTTGATTGGGTTACTGTTGAATCATTCCAAATCCCTCTGTGTTTCACTAGTGCCCACTTCATCGTCATAGCCTCAATAGGCCTTGTGTTCCCCAAGTCCATTTACCATTGTATCCAAGTACGTATCGCCAGTCTCTGTTCGTGATAGCACATTAATGTATGACAATGAACGCAATTGGCCTACAGCTATCCGTAAATATGTTCCGCTCTTTAGCCTCGAGTTTTTACTAAGCCATCCGTTATTGCCCGTACTACCAGTCTGAAGGATCGAAATAGGATCTTGAAGTCCGTTCATTTTCCATTTCTGGCGTCAGAATATTACACTCATCCGTTACCGCATTGTACCTTATATCCTGATCTCTGAACTCTTTTCAATATATTGGGCTTCTTAATTAATTGGGAGCCACCGTGGTGCAATGGTTAGCATGCCCGCCTTGCACACACAAGGTCGTGGGTTCGATTCCTGCTTCGACCGAATACCAAAAAAAAGTTTTTCAGCGGTGGATTATCCCACCTCAGTAATGCTGGTGACATTTCTGAGAGTTTCAAAACTTCTCTAAGTGGTTTCACTACAATGTGGAACGCCGTTCGGATTCGGCTATAAAAAGGAGGTCCCTTGTCATTGAGCTTAACATGGAATCGGGCAGCACTCAGTGATAAGAGAGAAGTTCACCAATGTGGTATAACAATGGACTGAATAGTCTAAGTGAGCCTGATACATCGGGCTGCCACCTAACCTAACCTAACTAATCTATCTGGGGAAGTGTCATTTCCGGTTCTTGCCTATACATATGCTTTCTTTAGGACTTGCTTTGTGCGCCTGCAATGACTGTTCTACCTAGCCTCTACAGAAGATTTACAGAATTGTCTGCGCAACACTCGGGTTCAAATTTTACGCTGGATCAGAATCCTTGTTGTGGTCTCCACCACAATGGCGATAGTGTAGCTCCCTATAGAGTTCCCCGTTTTACATTATTCATATCATAGAAATCATAGCTTATTCTTCTGTATCATAGTAAAGGGTGATTTGTTAAGAGCTTGATAACTTTTTTTTTTTTTAAAAACGCATAAAATTTGCAAAATCTCATCGGTTCTTCATTTGAAACGTTAGATTGGTCCATGACATTTACTTATTGAAGATAATTTCATTTAAATGTTGACCGCGGCTGCGTCTTAGGTGGTCCATTCGGAAAGTCCAATTTTGGGCAACTTTTTCGAGCATTTCGGCCGGAATAGCCCGAATTTCTTCGGAAATGTTGTCTTCCAAAGCTGGAATAGTTGCTGGCTTATTTCTGTAGACTTTAGACTTGACGTAGCCCCACAAAAAATAGTCTAAAGGCGTCAAATCGCATGATCTTGGTGGCCAACTTACCGGTCCATTTCTTGAGATGAATTGTTCTCCGAAGTTTTCCCTCAAAATGGCCATAGAATCGCGAGCTGTGTGGCATGTAGCGCCATCTTGTTGAAACCACATGTCAACCAAGTTCAGGTCTTCCATTTTTGGCAACAAAAAGTTTGTTAGCATCGAACGATAGCGATCGCCATTCACCGTAACGTTGCGTGCAACAGCATCTTTGAAAAAATACGGTCCAATGATTCCACCAGCGTACAAACCACACCAAACAGTGCATTTTTCGGGATGCATGGGCAGTTCTTGAACGGCTTCTGGTTGCTCTTCACTCCAAATGCGGCAATTTTGCTTATTTACGTAGCCATTCAACCAGAAATGAGCCTCATCGCTGAACAAAATTTGTCGATAAAAAAGCGGATTTTCTGCCAACTTTTCTAGGGCCCATTCACTGAAAATTCGACGTTGTGTCAGATCGTTCGGCTTCAGTTCTTGCACGAGCTGTATTTTATACGGTTTTACACCAAGATCTTTGCGTAAAATCTTCCATGTGGTCGAATAACACAAACCCAATTGCTGCGAACGGCGACGAATCGACATTTCACGGTCTTCAGCAACACTCTCAGAAACAGACGCAATATTCTCTTCTGTACGCACTGTACGCATTCGTGTGGTTGGTTTAATGTCCAATAAAGTAAACTGAGTGCGAAACTTGGTCACAATCGCATTAATTGTTTGCTCACTTGGTCGATTATGTAGACCATAAATCGGACGTAAAGCGCGAAACACATTTCGAACCGAACACTGATTTTGGTAATAAAATTCAATGATTTGCAAGCGTTGCTCGTTAGTAAGTCTATTCATGATGAAATGTCAAAGCATACTGAGCATCTTTCTCTTTGACACCATGTCTGAAATCCCACGTGATCTGTCAAATACTAATGCATGAAAATCCTAACCTCAAAAGAATCACCCTTTATATGAGCTCTCCAGCCTTTTAAAGATTCCCCAATTTCGTTGGGAACTACATTTATGTCAAAACATACAGCGAGTGTGCACATCTTTGCAGCGGAACCCCATCTTCCATTTACATACTGGAACCGATTTTACCGGAGCATTTTGCTTGAAATCCGACATTTTACCATGGTCTTAACTAAACGTTCCATGGTCTCAAGCTGGAGTTATCTTAGACGTATGATGAGTTTACAGTGTAGACAGTATTGCAACGCACTTCACTTCCAAACTGCAGCGTCTCATCGCGTCCGGTGAGGTGTTGAAAAGTGAAGCCCAGTTTTTGTCGAAATACACGCAGCTTGCTCGTGAACTTAACATATCGCAGATGCTATTGAAGTTCCCGAAAGCGCAAGAACACACCGATGAAAAAATAGCTCCACTAAAAAGAGTCAAAGAGTTGCTTTGCTTGCACGAAAGTGACCAGTTATAAAATTCGGTTATCGAAAAGTGATGGCAAGATTTGATCGAAATCCATGCCGCTTTCTTGTAAGCTTAACATATTGTGAGGACGGATGCAACACCTACTAAAAATTACCTTGGTCTAAAGCTATTGAAGCTCCAGCGCAAGAGCTCACCGATGTAGAAAACAAGTTCAACTGGAAAGAGCGCAGGTGTTCCTACGCTTGCACGGAAGTGACCAGTTTTTGAATTCGGTTTTCCAAAACCATTCCAAATTGAGCAGTTTGCGAACGTACAAAATGACAAAGAGATCAGCTGAAAATGTACTCCTTCGAATGATTACCGCAACTCAATCTCTGTCCATGGTAATGGTATAGATCGCCGTAACGGTCGATGGTCGCTTCACGCTTGTATTCATCGACCGTGGTGTCAAAATAAATGCCAAGTATTTTCGGTCAAATGACCCCAAAGGCAGTATTGAAGCCCTGGACTGACAAACATTTCGGCCGCAGACCATGGACAACATTCCAACAGGACTCAGAACGCGTCTACCAAGAAGGGGTTTAAAAGAAGGTCCGTCGCTTCATTTCTACCACACAATGGCTATCCCCGGAGCCACGGATTTGCTTCTCTCGCACGATATTGATCGGTTATCGAATTCGGGTTTCTCCGATTAGCAGCAATTCCAATTGAGCAGTTTGAGAATAAAATAATTGAGTTTACTTGCCACAGAGGTCAGCTGAAAATTTACACTATCGATTGGCCATCAGAACCCAAGCGCCGCTGATGGTAATGGCATGGGTGCCATAACGGCCGATAGTCGCTTCCAGCTTGTATTCATTAGCCGTGGGGACAAAATAAATGCCGAATATTATCAGGAAAATGTCTTAAAGAGAGTAGTGAAGCCCAGGGCATACAAACACTTCGCTGCAAGCCATGGACATTCCAATAGGACTTAGCACCATTGCACCTAGAACGCTTCAACCAAGAATGGCTTAAAAAGGAGGTTTCTCGCTTCATTTCTACCGCAAAATTGTCACCAAAATATCCTGGCCTCAATCCGTTTTGCGCCTGCGGAATTTTGGAGAGTGAAGTTGGCACTATAAAATACGTAATTGTCAAGCATCTTAAAACGGCGGTTAGCCGGGAATGATTCCAATTACCGCAGACTAATTTTCATGCAGCGTGTGATGGCTTTGCGGGCCGTTTCAAGGCCATATGTTAGGTTAGCCCGATATGTCCATTTAGACTATTCTGTCCATTTTGATACCACAGGTGGTGAACTTCTCTCTTATCAATGAGTGTTGCCCGACTCTAACATATGTTAAGACAAGGCAAGTCCTTCTTATAGCCGAGACCTAACGGCATTTCACATTGCGGTGGAACCAATCAATCAATGCAACATTTGGTGTGGCGCATGCCAATTTCCCATCTTCCTACGTGTATTGTCTTTCTTTGAAACACTCGGAAATGTCACCAGCATTATCGGGAGGAGATAATCTGACACTGAAAAACGTTTTGGTGTTCGGTCGAAACTGGGGTTGAACCCACGGCCCTATAAACCATTGCACCACGGTGCCGCCCTTGAAGGCCAAAATCCGTGCTTAAAGTAGCCAATTCGAACAAATCTATACTGATGTCATTTTTGCTCTTGAACAATGAAATGAAAATAAAGCGCTTTACTGAGAAGCTTTCAATGTGACCATAGTTTATCATTCCCTTCAACAAACACCTACTTCACTTTCCCTATTCCCTCCAGAGGGATTAAATCTCTTTGGTGTTACAGTTCCCGGTTTGCTTTACGATATATTTACATGTAAAGAAGCTGTAGGGATTTCTATCGATGTTGAATGTTATTTTATCACATTGTGTTTGTCATCATCGCCATAAGCAGCATCTGTGGCTCCCATCATCGATAACAGGACTATCCGAAGGCGTATTGCCTATTCTCCAGCTTGGGTGTTGTAAATCCACATCTCCTTGTTTTTTGGATAAACATAATAAATTGCCTTTAGGGATTTATACTGTACACATGAATGCTCTTTTTATTCCCAACACTCTTTCGCTCTTCCCCATTCTCACTGCAGTGTTTTGTTTTTCTCACTGTTCCTGTTTTGTTTTTGCAATACTTTAAAGAAATTCTTCTCTATTTCAATAATCCCCGAGATGTTAATGCTTGTGGCTATAAGGCAATACCGTTCACTATCTTTGAGATACAAACGCTGGAATGCCTTCATTTAGGGATAAAAAGATAATTTGCAGATTTTAGATTCGTCTGAATTGCCTACAAATTATGCATTTGTACGGGGAGATTTGAAGTTTGATTTTAACATACTCCAGAGATAACGAGTGACAAATTATTACATGAAAATTGTCTGATATGACCATAGAGACTCCGGTAGCAAACATAAAATATTTTGCTTTAAAAATTAAAACATTTGAACAAAGACAAACTGTGAAATAGAATTCAATAAAAAACAAGTAAGGACAGTCGAAAGTCGGGCGGGGTCGACTATAAGATACCCTGCACCAATTTGTAAATTTTTATCAAAATTTTGTTTCTATAGAAATTTTGTCAACATTTTATTTCTGTAAAATATTTATTTTTATTTTTTTTATTTTTATTTCTGTAGAATTTTATTTCTATAGAAAATTTTGTCAAAATTTTATTTCTATAGAAAATGTTGTCAATATTTTATTTCTGTATAAAATTTTGTCAAAATTTTATTTCCATAGAAAATTTTTGTCAAAATGTTATATCTATAGAAAATTTTGTCAAAATTTTATTTCTATAGAAAATGTTGTCAAAATTTTATTTCTATAGAAAATGTTGTCAAAATTTTATTTCTATAGAAAATGTTGTCAAAATTTTATTTCTATAAAAAATTTTGTCAAAACTTTACTTCTATAGAAAATTTTGTAAAAATTTTATTTCTATAGAAAATTTTATCAAAATTTTATTTCTATAGAAAATTTTGTCACAATTTTATTCCTTAGAAAATTTTGTCAAAATTTTATTCCTATGGAAAAAATTTTGTAAAAATTTTATTTCTATAGAAAATTTTGTCAAAATTTTATTTTTATAGAAAATTTTGTGAAAACTTTGCAAGTAGAGGATGCTGTACATCCAACCATCTTGCAGTCTATAGGGCTTTGCCCAAATAAATTTGACAAGCATACTTTTCCTATGTTGGTTAAGCTACACTTGTAGTTTAGTCAATGCATGGCTTTAAGCTGAGATCAAAAAACAAAAAAAAAACAACAATAACGATTGAAGAGAAGCCAACAATAACAAACAAAACGAATGAAGATAGAGGAAGCACGCTCAAAAACAAACCCAGCCAAATACATACAAATCGATGATTTGAGTTTGGCAAAGGAAAAGAGATATGCTGGCAAATTTGTTTAGGCAGTAGCCGGCTATCAAACCCTTTTTCGGGAGGTTCAAGTGTAGTTCACGTTGGGTTGAGTGAATTACCCGAATTTATTCTGATAATTGGTTGATAGTTTTGCTGCAAGTAGAGGATGCTGATGAGGACTGTGGTAATTCCGAAACAGCTGTACATCCAACCATCTTGCAGTCTATAGGGCTTTGCCCAAATAAATTTGACAAGCATACTTTTCCTCTGTTGGTTAAGCTACACTTGTAGTTTAGTCAATGCATGGCTTTAAGCTGAGATCCAAAAAAAAAAAAAAAAAAAAAAAACAACAATAAAATTTTATTTCTATAGAAAATTTTGTCAATATTTTATTTCTATAGACAATGTTGTCAAAATTTTTATGTATATAGAAAATTTTGTCCAAATTTTATTTCTATAGAAAATTTTGTCAAAATTTTATTTCTATAGAAAATTTTGTCCAAATTTTATTTCTAACGAAAATTTTGTCAAAATTTTATTTCTATAGAAAATGTTGCCAAAATTTTATTTCTATAGAAAATGTTGTCAAAATTTTATTTCTATAGAAAATTTTGTCAAAACTTTATTTCGTTTTGTTTTGTTATTGTTGGTTTTTGTTCTTTAATCATTGGTGTTGTTTTTTTGATTGCAGCTTCAAACCATACATTGACTAAACTACAAGTGTAGCTTAACCAACTTCATTCAAATCGATGATTTGGTGCTGGCAAAGGAAAAGAGAGATGTTTGTACGAATTTATTTCGGCGTAAGCCGGCTATCAATATTAAACCTTTTTTCGGAAGGTTCAAGTGTGGTTTATTGTTGGGTTTAATGAACTGCCTGAATTTATTATGATAATTGGTTGATAGTTTTTCTGCAAGTACGGGATGCTGATGAGGAATGTGATAATTCCGAAACGTGAGTCCATCCAACCATCTTGCAGTCTATAGGGCTTTGCCCAAATAAATTTGACAAACATTCTTTTCCTCTGTTGGTTAAGCTACACTTGTAGTTTAGTCAATGTATCGTTTTAAGATGAAATCAAAAAAACAACAACAAAACTTTATTTCTATAAAAAATTTTGTCAAAATTTTATTTCTATAAAAAATTTTGTCACAATTTTATTTCTATACAAAATTTTGTCAAAATATTATTTCAATTTTTGTCAAAAGCTTACTTCTATAGAAAAAAAATTCAAAATTTTATTTTTATAGAAAAAATTTTGTTTCTAAAGAAAAAAATTTTGTCAAAATTTTATTTCTATAGAAAATTTTGTCAAAATTTTATTTCTATAGAAAATTTTGTCAAAATTTTATTTCTATAGAAAATTTTGCCAAAATTCGGAACGACTGTGTAAGTCTGATATATACGACAAAGATAAATATCAGCTCGCGTTAAAGACTACCAAAACAGTAAAGGGACTATTTAGCAAAACTAAAACCAAAATTAAAAATGACGATAAAAGCAATATAATATATAAGATTAAATGTAAAGGTGACAAATCTAATTTATGTCAAAAGACATATATTGGCACTACAATGACAAAACTCAAAACCAGACTATCTTCTCACAAATCTGACATTAAAGCCACTGACAAACCCATGGAGCAGAAAACAGCACTCGCGGCCCACTGTGCGCAGACTGGTCACAAGCCAAACTTTGAAGGGGTAGAAATTTTAGACCACGAAAACAATTACAGACGCAGATTTACTCTTGAGATGCTACACATTATCAACACTCCACCTGACGAGAGAATGAATTACAAGAAAGACATTGGGAACTGCGCTCGAATATATAGACATACAATACAAAAGCACAATAGAAAGTTAAATTCAGTGTAAAACAGAGTGTGAAGCTGTGTACACCAGAACAAATGTAAATTATAATAGTTTAATAATTTATTGTTTGGTTTTGTTTGTTAGTGATTTTTGTAATTAAATTTAAAAACAATTTTCTGTTTTTTGTTTCACTTCAGCCTTGAAAACGGTTTTGACGAAGTCAACCGAAATATTGGAAATAAAAATAAAAGAAAAACATCATATCTATGTTTTTTAATCGACCTATAGCCGAAACTATGAAAAATAATTCTTAAAGATAAATAAAAAGGTCAACGATAATTATCCAGAAAAAAAAAAAATTTTATTTCTATAGAAAATTTTGTCAAAATTTTATTTCTATAGAAAATTTTGTCAAAACTCTATTTCTATAGAAAATTTCGTCAAAATTTTATTTCCATAGAAAAATTTTGTCAAAATTTTATTTCCATAGAAAAATTTTGTCAAAATTTTATTTCTATAAAAAAATTTGTCAAAATTACATTTCTACAGTACAGGATGTACAGCTGTTTCGCAATTACCCCATTCATCATCAGCATCCTCTACTTGCAGCAAAACTATCAACAAATTATCAGAATAAATTCGAGTAATTCACTCAATCCAAGGTGAACTACACTTGAACCTTTTCCTCTGTTGGTTAAGCTACACTAGTAGTTTAGTCAATGCATGGTTTTAAGCTGAGATCAAAAACAAAAATAAAATTTTATTTCGATAGAAAATATTGTCAAAATTTTATTTCTATAGAAAATTTTGTCAAAATTTTATTTCTATAGAAAAAATGTTTTAAAAATTTTATTTTTATAGAAAAAAATTTGGCAAAAGTTTATTTATATAGAAAACTTTTTCAAAATTTTATTTCTATAGAAAATTTCTTTTTTTCAAAATTTTATATCTGTAGAAAATTTTGTCAAAATTCTATTCCTATAGAAAAAATTTTGTCAAAAGTTTATTTCTATAGAAAAAATGTTGTCAAAATTTTATTTCTATAAAAAATTTTGTAAAAATGTTATTTCTATAGAAAATGTTCTCAAAACATTACTTCTATAGAACATTTTGTCAAAATTTTATTTCTATGGAAATTTTTTTTCAAAACATTACTTCTATAGAAAATATTGTCAAAATTTTATTTCCATAGAAAAATTTTTCAAGATTTTATTTCTATAAAATATGTTGTCAAAATTTCATTTTTACTGAAAATTTTGTCAAAATTTTATTCTATAGAAAATTTTGTCAAAATTTTATTTTTATAGAAAATTTTGTCAAAATTTTATTTCTATGGAATATTTTGTCAAAATTTTATTTCCATAGAAAATTTTGTCAAAACTTTATTTCTATAGAAAGATTGTGAAGTACTTCTTAGTTGAAGAGGAATATTTTGCAAAATCTAGCAAAACATCAAGAATTCTACCAAAGTGTAAAAAATTTAGGAATCTTGGTAGGAGTCTACCAACTGTAGACCAATCATTGGTAGTACAAAATAGTATCTGTGGCTGTTTGGTTACACCTCTGGAAAACATCATGCTAAAAGCCCAGCGTTTATAATGCATCACACTACTCGTATTGACGTCATAGCCAACGCTAAATGTAGGACATCTTCCTTTAATATCCTTTATACGTTTCAAAACGTTGCGATTATAAAATTGAATTGAGACACATGTGGTGTCAAACGGAGAACAGAGGTGTTAATCTGACAACGATAAAATGACACCAAGTGTTGTCAAAACAGCAAGTAGCGTTAATGATTTGAAAACGTAATAGTTACTAATTTATAAAAAAAAATCCGTTAACGTGATTCGAACCTAGATTGTGTGCCCCACGCTCATTGAAAATCGCCTTTCACCAACGACGGAGTTGCCATAAAAACGTCTAACGGATATTTTAAGACTTTTCATGACCAAAGAAAAACGAAAGCCTTTCATGAAATCGTGAACGCCCGTGTTAGAAACTGTTAATAAAGGGTGATTCTTTTGAGGTTAGGATTTTCATGCATTAGTATTTGACAGATCACGTGGGATTTCAGACATGGTGTCAAAGAGAAAGATGCTCAGTATGCTTTGACATTTCATCATGAATAGACTTACTAACGAGCCACAACGTCGAATTTTCAGTGAATGGGCCCTAGAAAAGTTGGCAGAAAATCCGCTTTTTTATCGACAAATTTTGTTCAGCGATGAGGCTCATTTCTGGTTGAATGGCTACGTAAATAAGCAAAATTGCCGCATTTGGAGTGAAGAGCAACCAGAAGCCGTTCAAGAACTGCCCATGCATCCCGAAAAATGCACTGTTTGGTGTGGTTTGTACGCTGGTGGAATCATTGGACCGTATTTTTTCAAAGATGCTGTTGGACGCAACGTTACGGTGAATGGCGATCGCTATCGTTCGATGCTAACAAACTTTTTGTTGCCAAAAATGGAAGAACTGAACTTGGTTGACATGTGGTTTCAACAAGATGGCGCTACATGCCACACAGCTCGCGATTCTATGGCCATTTTGAGGGAAAACTTCGGAGAACAATTCATCTCAAGAAATGGACCGGTAAGTTGGCCACCAAGATCATGCGATTTGACGCCTCTAGACTATTTTTTGTGGGGCTACGTCAAGTCTAAAGTCTACAGAAATAAGAAATAAGAAATATTCCAGCTTTGGAAGACAACATTTCCGAAGAAATTCGGGCTATTCCGGCCGAAATGCTCGAAAAAGTTGCCCAAAATTGGACTTTCCGAATGGACCACCTAAGACGCAGCCGTGGTCAACATTTAAATGAAATTATCTTCAAAAAGTAAATGTCATGGACCAATCTAACGTTTCAAATAAAGAACCGATGAGATTTTGCAAATTTTATGCGTTTTTTTTTTAAAAAAAGTTATCAAGCTCTTAACAAATCACCCTTTATTTCGTTTTGATTTTTTGCGAACGTTTCCGTTTCATTTTGTTACCGTCCGTTCACGATTTTGGAACGTTTTTTGTTTGCTAACAGTGTGGAGGTATTAATGGGAGTTTGCCAACATAATTTGCATATCAAGAAAACAGCTGAGATTATACGCATGAGACTGGACTCGCTCGGAAACTCTGATTGTAGACACGCAGAACTCGTTGTTCGTTTAGTTGGGCAAGATATGAGGACATACTATATGGCGACTCAACATGTATATGAGGGAAAAATGAAATTGTATAAAGGATTGGAAAGATAGTATAGATGATTGGAAAGAAAATCGCATACATTTGGGGATCTGAACATTTACACGAATGGATCGAAACTGGTTGAAGGCACTGACAGTGGTATTTTCTGCAAAGAGTTGGGAATTAGAGAGTCATATAAGATGGTCAGCGGGCAGCATTTTCAGGTGGAGATATCGGACTTTTCAAAAGATGCAGAACTCCTGATGATGAGGCCGATATTCAGAAGCGATATGAGCTTCTTCATCGACTGTCAGGCAGCAATAAAGGCCTTTTGTAATCCGAACATAACGTCGAACGTATTTAGCCGCTGACGTAGAGATCTTAGATTATCGAGAAGGTGCAGCGGTTAATACTAGAAGTAATCTAAAGCTATATGCTGCTAAAATTCGCTTACGCCTTACATAAAAAGCAGGACACTCACACAAGAGGTGTTTAATCGATTCCTTTTCCTCCAGCTTATACAATTGTCATTATACTTCACACCTATAGTTTTTGCAAATTCGCCTATCAGGCAGCGACCCGTTATAGCAGATATCAGGAGTGCTATCTGACGCCTTGAGAACACTAGAATATCTACTGTGCGGTTTAAGTTTAAATGGGGCCATATTTGCTTGGTGTCGTTACAACCCTTGCAATTCTCCCATCGAATATTGGCCATCATAATAGCCTTCTCACGCAGTAAGAGCTTGCAGGTGCCCAGATGCATACCAACAGATTCTAGTTCCCCTGGAATATGTAAGGTAGTTCCTAGCCTTGCTAACACATCTGCTTCCCAGTTCCCCGGTATGTTCCTATGACCAGGCACCCATATTAGGTGAATATTGTACTGCTCAGCCATCTCGTTAAGAGATTTGCGGCAGTCTATGGCCGTTTTCGAGTTAAGGAACACAGGTTGACTGTCTGAGTATATATTAATGCCAATATTTGTTGGAACATTACTTCTCAGCCAATTCACCACCTCTCCTATTGCCAATATTTCAGCCTGAAAATCACTACAGTGATTAGGTAATCTTTTCGCTATTCGAATTTCCAGATCTTTAGAATATACTCCGAACCCCACTTGTCCATTCAATTTGGAGCCATCAGTATAAAAATCTATATATCTTTTATTCCCCGGGGACTGTGTACACCACGCCTCACTGTTGGGAATTAGAGTTTCAAACTTTTTGTCGAAAAGTGGTTTTGCCAGGGTGTAATCCACTACGTTAGGCACATCTGGCATTACTTTGAGGACCGAACTATGACCGTACATTTTTTCCGACCACAGCGATAGCTCGCGCAACCGCACAGCCGTTGTTGCAGCTGACTGTTTGGCCAAAATGTCTAAAGGCAATAGATGCAGTATGACATTAAGGGAGTTTGTTTCTGTCTTGCTGAATGCATCTGAGATACACAAGCACGCCATACGCTGAACTTTGTCTAAACTTGTCGGCTGGTGAAGTGCCGGCCACCAGACTACAACACCATATAGCATGATAGCTCTAACCACTGTCGTGTATAGCCAATGCACAATGTTTAGTTTTAGTCCCCACTTATTCCTTATTGCCTTTTTGAACGAGTATAAAGCTACCGTTGCTTTCCTCGCCCTTTCTTCAATATTAAGGTTAAAGTTCAACTTCCTGTCCAAAATAACGCCAAGTTATTTTGCACACTCACTAAAGGGAATTTCAATACCCCCTAAGGAAATGGGCCTAAACGTGGGAGTTTTGCGATCTTTGCAGTACATGACTAGTTCTGTCTTTGCAGGATTTACCCCAAGACCATTATCTTTCGCCCATTTCTCAGTCATCCGGAGAGCTCTCTGTATAATATCTCTGATTGTGGATGGAAATTTTCCCCATATCATCTGCGTATGCCACCACTTGTATCCTTTCTTTTTCTAGGGAAACCAGAAGGTTGTTTATAGCAACATTCCAAAGAAGAGGTGATAGAACTCCTCCTTGGGGAGTGCCTCTGTTCACATACCTTTGTATGTTTGCTTGTCCTAGTGTGGCTGAAATACGTCTCTTTATTAGAAGTTCGTCTAACAGCCTAAGTATACCTGGATCAACATTCAGAGTTTTCAGTCCACGATTGTGTATTCTTTGACAGATAGTGAGCTTTCAATAAAGCTGATTAGTTCATGCAATGCGGTCTCAGTAGACCCGCCCTTCGAGTATGCATGCTGTCGTTTCGAGAGCAAACTTGAATCCACGCTAGTTCTAAGATACATGCCTATCATCCTCTCCAGGGTCTTAAGTAGGAATGAGGATAAGCTGATTGGTCGGAAATCCTTCGCACTCGAGTGAGAGGCTTTTCCCGCTTTAGGTATGAAGACGACTTTGTTTCCCTCCATTTTTCTGGAATATATGCTAAGTTAATGTTTTTGGAGCAATCTGGTTGGTTCCACAAAAGTAAAGAATAGAGAAGGTTCAGTGGTTAAGACTAGAAGTGCCCATATGTAATAGGTACTTTTAGTTGAATGTGGTATCACAATGGACTGAATAGTCTAAGTGAGCCTGCAATTTAATCGGGTGCCACTTTAACCTAACCTAACCTAAACTAATACTAGAATTGCCCATATGTAATAGGCACTTTTAGTTAATGTGGTATCACAATGGACTGAATAGTCTAAGTGAGCCTGAACCTTAATCGGGCTGCCACTTTAACCTAACCTAGAGCACTCACTGAATAACAGAATATTAGTCTGTGCTGGCTAACTGGGTATTATAGACTAAAGAACGTTGGGCTTCCTCTGTAGACTTTGAACAAACCAAATGATACGAACTCTGGTTTTCCTAAGGCAATACATAGAGAGAATTTGAGACCACTAATAGACATCATAACAGGACATAACACACTTGGAAAACGCATGGTTATGATTGGCTTAATGATTGATCATAATTGTGGATCTAGTATCTGGTCCCGCAAGCTACGGAAAATTGCTACTATTTGCTGTGCCAGAGTCCGACATTGACATTTAGAAGAAACAAGTTTTTGGGTCCCTATTTCTTTCAGGATATTACTGAAGTATGGGACGGTAATTTGAAGAATATGCTTCATCAAGCCTTCTGAATGGAAGTCCTAGAAAACTCGTGTGCATACAAAAACCATGATGTCTTTAATTCTGGCGGAAGAAGATTGGTGATGATGAAGAGAAAAACAGCTATGGCGAATTACGGATGGACCGCTACGCTGTAAGTGGAAATCAATTCCTTTGCTAAGGATTGGTGTCATCCTCTCTATAACATAACCTAACCTATAAAAGACGTGATGTTTGAGTGTATTACCGCCAAAAGAAATTAGGAAGACAAATAACCAGATCTAAAACAAAAATTCGTATCTATATACCATATATGCTTAGTATATTTTCGAAAATTTACAACATATTAATGTTTTTCGTAAAGCAATTACATCAATTTCCTTATACCTAAAAAAAAAGTTATATCTATATTAGAACTAGTAATTAAACAGTCTCAGTTTCAACAGTTGAAGTATCTGGTATTGTGGTGGTGGTTTCTTCATCGTCTGGTATTTCTTCAGCGCATTGATATAGGATATTTAGCTTTTGAATATCTTTTTCGCTGAGACCTACCCTATTACCAACCGCCGTTACATTTTTTCCTTCTATGGTTGGCAATCCATTACTGCTAAAAGCCAAGCGTTTATAATGCATCACACTATTGACGTCATAGCCAACGCCAAATGTAGGACATCTTCCTTTAATATCCTTTTCGAAAAAGACCCGTTTATCAGGCTGGATGTTATCCCATAGAACTGTGATGTAGTCATCACGATTCTTTGCCAAATGTTGATGACAAAATCCCAGAGCATGCATTGTTTCATGGATGACTTTTGGCTGATTGAAACAAGCCGTGGCATTCTTATATATATTCACCAAATGAACACCACCTCTATAGCCGACACGTGTAAAGCAACCACTTTTAGTGGAATCGAAATATATATACGAAGTGGTCGTATTCGAAGCCTCATAGAATTGAACACAGGAAACACTTGCAATTGTATCCAGCGCTGTTTCTATAGCATCCGCCTCAGAGTCATCTAAATATTGATAAATGTATATTTAATAGATACAAATAATATGGAATGCGTTAAGAAATATCCAATAACTTATATATGATAACCTTAGATAAGGAAGCGATTGAAAACTTGACAAACAATTGACCACATATATACGGAAATAACTATTTTATTAACTTCAATTAAAAAACAAGTAAGTACACCCTCAAAAAAAAAATCGCTTCTTTAACATATGTTCCAAACATATTTTGCAGGAAGCACATATATTATTGGATACTGCCGAAATATTAATATGTTTGTTTTATGTGAACATATATGTTTGGAAGCATTTTGAGCCCAAAAAATTATATGCTTGGAAGAATTTTCCCCAAAGAAGATTGTGATCATTCCCTCAAATAATTTTCACTTCCACGAAATTTTTAGTTCTTGGCACCTTTTTCTGTAATACAAATAATGTTGAAGAAATTATTCAATTTTATAATTTTTTTTTTAATTTCGCCTGGGCGGAGAATCGAACCGAGGCCCATACAGTTTGTAAGCCAACACACTATCCACTGGGCTACGTAGTAGTTATAGTCACCAGTAGACAATTATCGTTACAAGTTACATTTATATAGCATACTTTGCAGCGCCCACGAGCCCATGCAAACATAACATTATTTAAAAGAAACATACATTTGTTGGCCACGTGGAGCAGTGGTTAGCATGTCTGCCTTGCATGCAAAGGGTCGTGGGTTCAATTCCTGCTCCGACCGAACCAATTTTTTTTTTTTGCAATTTAGTCATTTATACTATATTAAATTTTTATAATGAAACTTCGAAATGTGGGTTATTAAAAATTTACAGTCCCCACATACATAAAATTCTCCTCTCAAGGTGAAAACACATGCTGTTTTTTTTCAAATCTCTATGCTCTTGGTTCCCAATGTCTCATTCTAATATTCAAATTAAATAATATTTAGACTTACCCCCATTTTCATGAAGCTTCGTTAGTGCTACGTTAGCTAACGAACTTTTAAACCATGATATCTATATATCTGTCATCTTGCGTATATATTCCATATGCCATTTAGAAACTTAACTGCTGAAAATTTTTCAGTTAAAGTAAACCGGAGAAAAGATATTTCCATTTTTATTTCTGTTAACTGGCAGTTAAAGCCTAACGGAGCTACATGAAAATGGCCGTTAAGCATATAAAATTTTTGGCCTTATCATAAATCAGTTTTCCGAAACAACATACAACCGTTTCACAGAAATTTAATTTAAATTTATATATGTTTACATTCACACATATTATTTTTATGAAACATTCATACCCCAAACATAATATATTTTAACATATTAATATATGTGTCCCAAACATTTAGTGTTAGTTTAGGAACATTACATGTTGGCACTTAAATATATTGTGGAAAAAATACGGTGGAAGCAAAAACTGGGCTTGATAATGAGTTGTCGGACTCTGACCCAGGGAAATCAACAATAATTGATTGATATGCAATATGGACACTCCTGAGTCCAATCGATAGTCGGCTGAGTGGTCAGCGACCGGTGAACCGTCTCCGAAGCGTGGAAAGACTCAAAAGTCCGCTGGCAAAGTAATGATTATCTTGAAAAGGGAAAATCCATCAACAGTGACTATTATATGGTGTTATTGGAGCGTTTGAAGGTCGAAGGTCGCGGCAAAACGGCTCCATATGAAGAAGAAACAAGTATATACAGCAGTAAGTTCGGCCGGGCCGAATCTTAAATACCCACCACCATGAACCAAATATTAGGGTTTCCTTTGAAATTTCAGGAGGGCTTGAGGACTTCAGGTCACTTCCCGAAGATAAATTTAAAGATTTCACCTATGAGGACTATATCAATTCTGGATTTATAAGAACCATTTTTGTTGAGTTTTAGAGGAATCATTAACATCTCTTGTAAGTGTGCAAGAAAATTATAAAATAACGTCTTGATTTGAAATCTTAAATCTGTAGATGTAAAATCTGGAAATTTTACATTGAGTTTCAAGCAATTTTCATGATCAGTACGCCTTCTACACCCTCAAGAAGTGAAGTCGGTCTATATGGAGGCATTACCAAATGGACCGATAAAAACTTAATCCGATACACGTTTTTGTGAGCCTAAAATACCAGAATATTTACAATTTCAGGCATATCAGATAAAAACTACGGTTTCTAGAAACCCAAGGAGTTAAATCGGGAGATCGTTCTTATGGGGGCTATACTAAAATATGGACCGATACTCACCGTTTTCGGCACACCTCTTTATGACCCGAAAATACCTCTAGATTTCCAATTTCTGGCAAATAGGATAAAAACTTCGCATTCTAGAAGCCCACGAAGTAAAATCGGGAAATCGGTCTATATGGGGGCTATACCAAAATATGGACCGATACTCACCATTTTCGGCACACCTCTTTATGGTCCTAAAATACTTCTAGATTTCCAATTTCAGACAAATTGGATAAAAACTACGGTTTCTATAAGCCCAAAACCCCAAATCGGGAGGTCGTTTTATATGGGAACCATACCAAAACATGGACCGATACTCACAATTTTTGGCACACGTATTTGTGGTCCTATAATACCTCTAGATTTCCAATTTTAGGTAAATTGAATAAAAACTGCGGTTTCTATAAGCCCAAGAAGTAAAATCGGGAGATCGGTCTATATGGGGGCTATACCAAAACATGGACCGATACTGACCATTTTTGGCACACGTATTTGTGGTCCTACAATACCTCTCGATTTCCAATTTTAGGTAAATTGAATAAAAACTGCGGTTTCTATAAGCCCAAGAAGCAAAATCGGGAGATCGGTCTATATGGGGGCTATACCAAAATATGGACCGATACTCACCATTTTTGGCACACCTCTTTATGACCCGAAAATACCTCTAGATTTCCAATTTCTGGCAAATAAGATAAAAACTTCGCATTCTAGAAGCCCACGAAGTAAAATCGGGAAATCGGTCTATATGGGGGCTATACCAAAATATGGACCGATACTCACCATTTTCGGCACACCTCTTTATGGTCCTAAAATACTTCTAGATTTCCAATTTCAGACAAATTGGATAAAAACTACGGTTTCTATAAGCCCAAAACCCCAAATCGGGAGGTCGTTTTATATGGGGACTATACCAAAACATGGACCGATACTCACAATTTTTGGCACACGTATTTGTGGTCCTACAATACCTCTCGATTTCCAATTTTAGGTAAATTGAATAAAAACTGCGGTTTCTATAAGCCCAAGAAGTAAAATCGGGAGATCGGTCTATATGGGGGCTATACCAAAACATGGACCGATACTGACCATTTTTGGCACACGTATTTGTGGTCCTACAATACCTCTAGATTTCCAATTTTAGGTAAATTGAATAAAAACTGCGGTTTCTATAAGCCCAAGAAGTAAAATCGGGAGATCGGTCTATATGGGGGCTATACCAAAACATGGACCGATACTCACAATTTTTGGCACACGTATTTGTGGTCCTACAATACCTCTCGATTTCCAATTTTAGGTAAATTGAATAAAAACTGCGGTTTCTATAAGCCCAAGAAGTAAAATCGGGAGATCGGTCTATATGGGGGCTATACCAAAACATGGACCGATACTGACCATTTTTGGCACACGTATTTGTGGTCCTACAATACCTCTCGATTTCCAATTTTAGGTAAATTGAATAAAAACTGCGGTTTCTATAAGCCCAAGAAGCAAAATCGGGAGATCGGTCTATATGGGGGCTATACCAAAATATGGACCGATACTCACCATTTTTGGCACACGTATTTGTGGTCCTACAATACCTCTAGATTTCCAATTTTATGTAAATTGAATAAAAACTGCGGTTTCTATAAGCCCAAGAAGTAAAATCGGGATATTGGTCTATATGGGGGCTATACCAAAACATGGACCGATACTCACCATTTTTGGCACACGTATTTGTGGTCCTACAATACCTCTCGATTTCCAATTTTAGGTAAATGGAATAAAAACTGCGGTTTCTATAAGTCCAAGAAGTAAAATCGGGAGATCGGTCTATATGGGGGCTATACCAAAATATGGACCGATACTCACAATTTTTGGCACACGTATTTGTGGTCCTACAATACCTCTAGATTTCCAATTTCAGGTAAATTGAATAAAAACTGTGGTTTCTATAAGCCCAAGAAGTAAAATCGGGAGATTGGTCTATATGGGGGCTATGCCAAAACATGGACCGATACTCACCATTTTTGGCACACCTCTTTATGGTCATAAAATACCTCTAGATTTCAAATTTCAGGCAAATTGGATAAAAACTACGATTTCTATAAGCCCAAGACCCCAAATCGGGAGGTCGGTTTATATGGGGACTATATCAAAACCTGGACCGATATAGCCCATCTTCGAACTTGACCTGCCTGCAGACAAAAGACGAGTTTGTGCAAAATTTCAGCACGATTGCTTCATTATTGAAGACTGTAGCGTGATTACAACAGACAGACAGACAGACGGACAGACGGACATCGTTATATCGTCTTAGAATTTCTCCCTGATCAAGAATATATATACTTTATATAGTCGGAAATCGATATTTCGATATGTTACAAACGGAATGACAAACTTATTATACCCCCGTCACCATTCTATGGTGGTGGGTATAAAAAGTGTTGTTCCACCAAGACAACGCACCGTGCCACAAGTCATTGAGAACGATGGAAAAAATTCATGAATTGGGCTTCGAATTGCTTCCCCACCCACCGTATTCTCCAGATCTGGCCCCAGCGACTTTTTCTTGTTCTCGGACCTCAAAAGGATGCTCGCAGGGAAAAATTTGGCTGCAATGAAGAGGTGATCGCCGAAACTGAGGCCTATTTCGAGGCAAAACCGAAGGAGTACTACAAAAATGGTATCAAAAAATTGGAATTTCGTTATAATCGTTGTATCGCTCTTGAAGGGAAATATGTTGAATAATAAAAACGAATTTTGACAAAAAAATGTGTTTTTCTTTGTTAGACCGGGGACTTATCAGCCAACCTGTTAGCTATGTGAAAAGGTGATGCACAGTGGTGGTGCAAAAAATGATAATTCTCGTATGTAATTTTCATAAGAAATTGATATATAAGACCCAAATTGAATCATATCACACGGCAAGATGTTCAATTTCAATCACGAAATTAATTGATACAATTAACTTTTTAATTGAAATATCTTCGATCACGTTGATATTATCAATCACAGTTTTAATTGGGCATACAAAAAATATTTTATTAAAAAATTAAATGATTTGAAAATTGCAATTACTTTTTTAATTGATTCAATTAAAAATTTAATTAATGTTGATTGCAAAAATCAATTAATTTTTCAATTGATTAAAAAATTAAATGATTTGAAAACTTTAATTACTTTTTTAATTGATTCAATTAAAAATTTAATTGATGTTGATTGCAAAAATCAATTAATTTTTTAATTGATTTCATCGAAAAATGAATTGATGTCAATTGGAAAACTTTATCAGTTTTTTGATTGATTCCATTTAATTATTTCGTTAAACTTTTTAATTAAATCAGTTAAACAATTAAACAGGGTTTGCAATCGACATCGATTGTATTTTTATACCCTCCACAATAGGATTAACTTTGTCATTCCGTTTGTAACACATTGAAATATTGTTCTAAGACCCCATAAAGTATATATATTCTGGGTCGTGGTGAAATTCTGAGTCGATCTGAGCATGCCCCTCCGTCCGTCCGTGCGTCCGTCTGTTGAAATCACGCTAACTTCCGAACGAAACAAGCTATCGACTTGAAACTTGGCATAAGTACTTGTTATTGATGTAGGTCGGATGGTATTGCAAATGGGCTATATCGGACCAATTTTACGTATAGCCCCCATATAAACCGACCCCCAGATTTGGTTTGTGGAGCCTCATAAAGAAGCAAATTTCATTCGACCTGGTTGAAATTTGGTACGTGGTGTTAGTATATGGTCTCTAAAAGCCATGCAAAAATTTGTCCATATCGGTCCATAATTATATATAGCCCCCATATAAACCGATCCCCAGATTTGATTTCCGGAGCCTCTGAGAGGAGCAAAATTCATCCGATCCTGTTAAAATTTGGTACGTGGTGTTTGTATATGGTCTCTAACAATCATGCATAAATTGGTCCATAATTATATATAGCCCCCATAAAGGGTGATACGGTCAAAATTTGGTCAATATAAACTTGACGTATTTCTTTCAATTTTGCATTTAAAAAACCTGAACACCCCTCATTTTGAAGGTGTGTGTGTGTAGAATGTTGCTCCTATTTTGATTTTGGAATTCACTCTTCAGTTGTCAAAATGCCTTCCAAGCAAGAAGAGCAGCGTATCAAAATTTTGCTCGCGCATCGCGAAAATCCGAGCTACTCGCACGCAAAGCTGGCAAAATCGCTAAAATTTGCCAAATCAACCGTTACAAATGTAATTAAAGTGTTTGGGGAACGTTTTTCGACAGGCAGGAAGTCTGGATCGGGGGGAAATCGAAAACCGGAAGCCGCTGAGACGACAAAGAGAGTTGCTGGTAGTTTCAAGCGAAACCCTAACCTCTCTCTCCGAGATGGCGCAAATAAGCTGGGTGTATCGTCTACAACCGTGCATCGAGCCAAAAAACGAGCAGGACTATCGACTTACAAGAAAGTAGTGACTCCAAATCGCGATGATAAACAAAATACGACGGCCAAAGCGCGATCCCGGAGGCTGTACACGACGATGCTGACGAAGTTTGACTGCGTGGTAATGGACGACGAAACCTACGTCAAAGCCAACTACAAGCAGCTTCCTGGACAGGAGTTTTATACGGCAAAAGGAAGGGGAAAGGTAGCAGATATTTTCAAGCACATAAAACTGTCAAAGTTCGCAAAGAAATATCTGGTTTGGCAAGCCATCTGTACCTGTGGCTTGAAAAGCAGCATTTTCATAGCTTTCGGGTGTGTCAACCAAGAAATTTACGTGAAAGAGTGTATGAATAAACGTCTGCTGCCTTTCCTGAAGAAACACGGTTGTTCCGTACTGTTTTGGCCGGATTTGGCATCTTGCCACTACGGTAAAAAGGCCATGGAGTGGTACGCCGCCAACAACGTGCAGGTGGTTCCCAAGGACAAGAACCCTCCCAAAATGCCAGAGCCCCGCCCAATTGAAAATACTGGGCTATTGTCAAGCGGAACCTAAAGAAGACCAAAAAAACTGCTAAGGACGAGCAGCAGTTCAAGGCAAACTGGCTTTCTGCGGCGAAGAAGGTGGCTGTACAAAATGTTATGGCAGGTGTCAAGCGTGAGGCCCGGCAATTCGGATTTGGAAAAGCGAAAGCCTAACTGAATATTTTTCCTAAATTTTATACTAAATGAACTTGAAAAAGAAATTTAATTTGATTTTTTAAATAAACGATTTCACCGATTTACACGCGTTTTCCCTTGACCAAATTTTGACCGTATCACCCTTTATAAACCGAACCCAGATTTGATTTCCGGAGAAAATTTTGTCAAAATTTTATTTCTATAGAAAATGTTGTCAACATTTTATTTCTATCGAAAATTTTGTCAATATTTTATTTATAGAGAAAATTTTGTCAAAATTTGTTCTTATAGAAAATATTGTCAAAATTTTATTTCTATAGAAAATTTTGTCAAAATTGTATTTCTATAGAAAATGTTTTCAAAATTTTATTTCTATACAAAATTTTGTAAATTTTTTTTTCTATAGAAGATTTTTTTAAAAATTTTATTTCTATAGAAAATGTTGTCAAAATTGTATTTCTATAGAAAATGTTGTCAAAATTGTATTTCTATAGAAAATTTTGTCAAAATGTTATTTCTAGCAAAAATTTTGTCAACATTTTATTTCTAGAGAAAATTTTGTCAAAATTTTATTTCTATAGAAAATTTTGTCAAAATTTTATTTCTATAGAAAATTTTGTCAAAATTTTATTTCTAGAGAAAATTTTGTCAAAATTTTATTTCTAGAGAAAATTTTGTTAAAATTTTATTTCTAGCGAAAATTTGGCAAAATTTTATTTCTATAGAAAATTTTGTCAAAATTTTATTTCTAGAGAAAATTTTGTCAAAATTTTATTTCTAGAGAAAATTTTGTCAAAATTTTATTTCTAGAGAAAATTTTGTTAAAATTTTATTTCTATAGAATATTTTGTCAAACTGAATTATATACGTATCTAATCGGTTTTTTAGTTTAATATATACCACGTATGGGCTAACTTACAATTTAGAAGACGGTGTTAGGAAGTTTTAAGATACCTTGCCATCGGAAAGTGTTACCGCAACCCAAGTAATTCGATTGTGTCTTTAGTAGAAGTTTCTACGCAATCCATGGTTGAGGGTACATATGCTTCGGCCTGGTCGAACTTACGGCCGTATATAGTTGTTTTAATTAAATTGTTAATTGGAACAATTAATCTATATATATAAAATTCAATTTATGTTTGTTTATTTGTTTGTTTGTATGTACCGAGTTGGCTCCGAAACGGCTGAACCGATTTACTTGAAACTTTCAGAGATCGTAGGGGGTTCATGTGGTGAAAATAGGGTACCTCATTTTTTGACACCTGGTCGCGGAGGGGGACCTCCCCTTTGTCGGACTTTTTGAAAATTGGACCAAAGTTGACCGATTTGGTTGAAATTTTCGTTGAAGATTGGGGTTGGCATCTAGACAAAGATCCGCTACTTTTTATTTCGATATTTGGTGGCGGAGGGGGGCCTCTCCTTTGTTCGACTTTTTTTAAAGTACAGTGAAAAAACTAAAATTCTCTAAATTATCTGAGATTTACAGAGAATATGTGGTGAGGTTATGGAATTAATATGGGGTACCCGATGATTTCATATGTGGATGGGGAGGGGGACCTCCCCCTTGTTCTACTTTTTGAAACTTGGAACAAAATTATGCGATTTGCTTGAAATTTTCATTGAATGTTGGGGTTGGCATGTAGACAAAAATCCGCTACATTATTTTTCGATATTTGGTCGGGAAGGGGGACCACCCCTTTGCCCAATTTTTTTTTTTTTTTTAAAGTTCAAACAAAACTAAACTCCCCCGACTGAAATTTTACAGAAAAAATGGGTTACGAAATTTATATCAGGTTCCTGATTTTTTAATAAAAATAAAAGGGCATAGAGAGATATCCGCTTCTCTTAAGTACATACAGAGAAACAATTAAACTTTACCGAGTTACTTGAAATTTACAGAGGACTGGGGAGAGATCGTAACCTCCGTCAACCGTAATAGTTGATACCTGATTTTGTGATATTTGGACGGAAGAGAGGCCGCCCCTTTAGGCTTATAATTTGCTTGACATTTTCTGGGATACGCTTTTCGACATTTGGTCGGGGAGGAGGTCCTCCTCTAAAACTACAAAAAAAATTAAGTTTTCTTGAAATTTACAAAAGCAGTGGGGGAAGGTTATGAACGAAGAGGCAACCTTCCTTGCCCCACACTTGAAGGAATGTTTCAAGAATTTTCTGGGAAGGTTAGGGGTGTCGATATTGTATCGGGGAAAGTGACGTCCCTTTAAAACAATAGAGCAAAATTTAAACATCTCCGATCTACTTGAAATTTACAGGGACGTGGCAGGAGGTGATTAAATTTATACATAATTTTTAAATTAGTATATGATTTTTCGATATCTGGTTGGGGAATGGGAAAATTAAAATAAACTTTATCGATTTACTTCGATAGAATTTATAGGGACCATTGAGTAGTTGCGAAATTAATATAGGGTACGTGATAGTCCGATATCAGGTCGGAGTGGAGCGAAGGTGGGGAGAGGGTTCCCTTTTGTCCGTTTTTTTTTTCTTAAATTGAAAGTGGAGGGTTGTCCGTAAATGGGAAGTCGGTACATAATTTTATGATTTTTGTACAGGCCTCTGCCAGACTTCTTTTTAGTCTTCATTTTAGTAAAGAGAGGGTTCCCTTTTGTCCGTTTTTTTTTTCTTAAGTTGAAAGTAGAGGGTTGTCCGTAAATGGGAACTCGGTACATAATTTTATGATTTTTGTAGAGGCTTCTGCCAGACTTCTTTTTAGTAAAGAACTTAAATTTACATGAAATTGGCAGCCAACGTAGAGGGTGCATCATTTTCCAACATTTTAGCAAATGTTAATGTGGTAAATTTTTTTACTACTTTTGCTTTTTCCGATTTATTGGATGGGAAACAGTAATTCTTTGTATGTTATTATAATATAGTGCTTAATTTTCAGATATGTTGAGGAGAAGGATACCTTTCCTTGACAAACCCCACTTAAAATTCACAAGAAATATAGAAGATTGTCCAACTACTTGAATACAGAACATTATTAAAAAAATTTGGAGGAAAGGGTACACCCTCTCCCGCCGTATTTGTACCTATAAACGAAAAATCAAGAAGTCCGATTTGTTTAAAAGAATTGAAATCTTTTCGAATTTGTTTTCAGCACGAAGGATATAGTTGACTAAGTTAATGCAAAATGTTCCTCCAAATACGCTTCGGAAGGCGCAGCGAAGCGGGCCGAGTTACGCTAGTTGTTTAATCAAAAATGATTGTATCTACTAATTTTCTTACTTTCTGTACTTTCTGTGCAAAATTTCAATTTTTTTCGCAGTGAAACTTTTTGCCTCCGTGGTCTTATGACTCCAAGTCCAGCGAAAGATATATATGGGAGCTACATCTATATCTGAACCGGTTTTGACCAAATTTGGCACGCGTAACTAGAAAAATTTCAAGTCAATCGGAGTGAATTTTTGTTCTACTGTAGTGATAGGAGCCTAAGTCGTGCAAATGTGTTAAAAATGTCGAATTTTGTACCAGAAATTGACTTTAATTTTTTTTTTACAAAAAATCGACTAGTTGAAAAGACATTTAGTCGACCTTTGTATTCATAGTAGTCACTGATGGTATAAAAAAAAAAAACTTTTTTCAAACTCCTTTGAAAAAATAAAATCACATCTTACCATAAATATCCGATATTTTATAAGGTACTTCACCCTTTGGCCATGGCTGTATACCACTTTGACTTTTTTGCAATTTTTGAGCTTTTCGAGTTCTACGCAGTTTTGGCTTCCTTGGACGTCTGGCACCCTTTCTTCTTTTAGCAGATGTAGTATTTGATATAATTAACATTAACAAGCAAATGGCTAATAAAATCGTCCAACTTGAAAAATATCTCATCTTTTTAATAATGCTCAAAATGCTTAGAATGAATTACGAAACGCTAATGATTTGCTAGTGCGAAACTATAGCCGACTTTATATAAAACAACCATGACGTATTGCATTATTTATTTATCATTATTTATATAGAAAATACCCATGGTTGCATTTAACATTGAAATATGTATATCCAATTAATAGAATTAAATAAAAGAAGAGTTTAAAAACATTGACATTGTCATTTGCAAAATTATTTATTTGTCCAGGTGTTTCAAAATTAAAACCAAAATAAACTTTCTTTCAAATCGAAGGAGCAAATAAAAAGAATCGGATGTTTGTCTTAACTCACTCACTTGCTCTCTTTCGCTCTCACTATCTCGGTCTCCATTAAGCACAGATGGCATTCCAATCCAGTCTAGTTTGTTAAAAAAAAAATTTAATTAACAACCAACTTGACATTGGATTTGCGAGAGTACATTAGCTTTTATTTTGGAATTTTTTTATGAAAAAAAAAAAATATGTTTATAGAAAAATTTCTGAAAACTTTATTTCTATAGAACATTTTCTCAAAACTTTATTTCTTTAGAAAAATTGCACAAAACTTTATTTCTATAGAAAAATTTCTGAAAACTTTATTTCTATAGAAAATTCTCTCATTTTCTCTCTCTCTTTTTATATAAAATTTTGTCAAAATTTTATTTCTATATAAAATTTTGTCACAATTTTGTTTTTATACAAAATTTTGTCAAAACTTTATTTCTTAACGAAAATTTGTCATTATTTTATTAAAATGTTGTCAACATTGTATTCTTATAAAAAATTTTTATCAAAATTTTATCTTCATAAAAATTTTTGTCAAAATTTTGTTTATATAGAAAATTTTCTCAAAATTTTATTTCTATAGAAAATTTTGTCAAAATTGTATTTCTATAGAAAATTTTGTCAAAATTTTATTTCTATATAAAATTTTGTCAACATTTTATTTCTATATAAAATGTTGTCAAAACTTTATTTCTATAGAAAATTTTCTTACACTTTTATTTCCGTATAAAATTTTGTCAAAATTTTATTTCTATAGAAAATTTTGTCAAATTTTACTTCTATAGAAAATTTATTTCAAAACTTTATTTCTATAGAAAATTTTGTAAAAATTTTATTTCTATAGAAAATTTTGTCAAAATTTTATTTCTATAGAAAATTTTGTCAAGATTTTATTTCTATAGAAAATTTTGTCAAAATTTTGTTTCTATAGAAAATTTTGTCAAAACTTTATTTCTTAAGGAAATTTTGTCATTATTTTTCATTTCTAGAAAAATTTTGCGCAAATTTTATTTCTATAGACGATTTGGTCACAATTTTAAATTTATAGAAAATGATGTGAAAATTTTATTTTTATAGAAATTTTGTCACAATTTTATTTCTATAGACGATTTTTTGAAAATTGTATTCTCTATAGAAAATTTTGTCAATTTTATTTCTATCGAAAATATTGGCAAAATTTTATTAATTTTTTTTCTATAGAAAATTTTTTGTATTTCTGTAAAAAATGTTTGTCAAAATTTTATTCCTATAGAAAATTTATTTGCCAAAATTTTATTTATATAGAAAACTCTCTCAAAATTTTATTTCTATAGAAAATTTTGTCAAATTTTTATTTCTATAGAAAATTTTGTCAAAATTTTATTTCTATATAAAATTTCGTCGAAATTTTATTTCTCTATAAAATATTGTCAACATTTTATTTCTATATAAAATTTTGTCAAAACTTTATTTCTATAGAAAATTTTCTTACGCTTTTATTTCCATAGCAATTTTTTTCAAAACTTTTATTTCTTCAGAAAATTTTGTCAAAATTTTATTTCTATAGAAATACTTGTAAAAATGTAATTTCTATATAAATTTTTGTCAAAATATTATTTCCATATAAAATGTTGTCAAATATTTATTTCCATATAGAATTTTGCCAAAATTTTATTTCTATAAAAAATTTTGTCAAAATTTAATTTCAATAAAAAATTTTGTCAAAATTTAATTTCTATAGAATATTTTGTCAAAATTGTATTTCTATATAAAATTTTGTCAAAATGTTATTTCTATATAAATTTTTGTCAATAGAAAATTTTGCTAAAATTTTATTTCTATAGAAAATGTTACAAAATTTTATTTCTATTGAAAATGTTGTCAAAATTTTATTTCTATAGAATATTTTGTCAAACTGAATTATATACGTATCTAATCGGTCTAAAATTGAAAATTTTGTCAATATTTTATTTCCATAGAAAATTTTCTCAAAATTTTATATCTATAGAAAATTTTGTGCAACTTTTATTTCTATAGACGATTTGGTCACAATTTTAAATTTATAGAAAATGATGTGAAAATTTTATGTTTATAGAAATTTTGTCAAAATTTTATTTCTATAAACGATTTTATGAAAATTGTATTCTCTATAGAAAATTTTGTCAATTTTATTTCTATAGTAAATTTTGTTTAAATTTAATTTCTATAGAAAATTTTGTCGAAATTTTATTTCTATTGGATATTTTGTCAACTTTTTATTTTACAGAAAATTTTGTCAAACTTTTATTTCTACAGAAATGTTGTTTTTTTTTTTTGTTCAAAATTATATTTAGTCAAAATTTTATTTCTATAAAAAAAATTTGTCAAAATTTTATTTCTATAGAAGATTTTGTCAACATTTTATTTCTATAGGAAATTTCAAAGTTTTATTTCCAATTTCTATAGACAATTTTGTTAAACTTTTATTTCTATAGAAAATTTATCAAAATTTAATTTCTATAGAAAATTTTGTTTAGATTTAATTTCTATAGGAAATTTTGTCAAAATTTTATTTCTATAGAAAATTGTACACACTAGAATTATTGGTACAGCAACTAAACGCTATCAAAAACCATGATAGGACATATTTACCGTAGCCATTTAATGCTTATTTAGAGCTTAAATTGACCCAATAAGAGAGTTTTCTGGCCAAGAAAAAAATATGAGAGTAAATGATAGAATTTGAGATAATTACATGATCGGGAAAGTCTACATATATGATTCCTTTCCTTTTTCCTTTCCTTTTTTGTATTTTTTAAATTTTGTTGTTAATTTTTTACTTCTTGGCCCGAAAAGAGTATTTATTATCGTTTTTACTTACCAAACTTTTGTATGTTTAGTCCAAAATTAAGTTTTATGAAACATACCTGGAATTAATAAACAAAATTGTACAGCTGACTATAAGAAATGCATATAGATATTAGCTCATTTTATATATTTATTTTAAAAATTTTATAAATCAAGGTCGCTATTAAACTCGTTATAAATAACAATAATAAAACGCTTTGTATGAATTCTTTTAGAGGTCTCTGAAAGTAAAATAAAATATCTAGAAATGATGGACGGAAAATCCATAATTTTTAATAGAGTCCCAGCAAACATTTATGGAAGTTAATTAAAAAACAAGTAAGGAAAGTCTAAAGTCGGACGTGGCTGACTATATAATACTCTGCACCACTTTGTAGATCTAAATTTTCGATACCATATCACATCCGTGAAATGTGGTGGGGCCTATATATAAAGGTTTGTCCCAAATACATACATTTAAATATCACTCGATTTGGACAGAATTTGATAGACTTCTACAAAATCTATAGACTCAAAATTTAAGTCGGCTAATGCACTAGGGTGGAACACAATGTTAGTAAAAAACCAGTAAGGAAAGTCTAAAGTCGGGCGGGGCCGACTATATTATACCCTGCACCACTTTGTAGATCTAAATTTCCGATACCATATCACATCCGTCAAATGTGTTGGGGCCTATATATAAAGGTTTGTCCCAAATACATACATTTAAATATCACTCGATTTGGACAGAATTTGATAGACTTCTACAAAATCTATAGACTCAAAATTGAAGTCGCCTAATGTACTAGGGTGGAACACAATGTTAGTAAAAAAATAAATATGGGAAACGTTTAAATCTGAAGCAATTTTAAGGAAACGTCAAAAAAGTTTATTTATGATTTATCGCTCGATATATATGTAATAGAAGTTTAGGAAAATTAGAGTCATTTTTACAACCTTTCGACTAAGCAGTGGCGATTTTATAAGGAAAATGTTGGTATTTTGACCATTTTTGTCGAAATCGGAAAAACATATATATGGGAGCTAAATCTAAATCTGAACCGATATCAACCAAATTTAACACGCATAGCTACAATGCTAATTATACTCCCTGTGCAAAATTTCAACTAAATCGGAGCAAAAAATTGGCCTCTGTGGTCATTTGAGTGTAAATCGGGCGAAAGCTATATATGGGAGCTATATCTAAATCTGAACCGATTTCAACCAAATTTGGCACGCATAGCTACAATGCTAATTCTACTCCCTGTGCAAAATTTCAACTAAATCGGAGCAAAAAATTGGCCTCTGTGGGCACATGAGTGTAAATCGGGCGAAAGCTATATATGGGAGCTATATCTAAATCTGAACCGATTTGGCTGATATTTTGCAAGTTTTTCGCAACTCATAAAATATTCGGATGTCCGGAATTTTAGGAAGATCGGTTGATATACACGCCAATTATGGCCAGATCGGTGAAAAATATATATGGCAGCTATATCTAAATCTGAACCGATTTTTTCCAAAATCAATAGGGTCTTTGAGTCGAAACAGGACCCTATACCAAATTTTAGGACAATCGGACTAAAACTGTGAGCTGTACTTTGCACACAAAAATACATCAACAGACAGACGGACAGACAGACAGACAGACAGACGGACATCGCTAAATCAACTCAGAATTTAATTCTAAGACGATCGGTATACTAAACGATGGGTCTCAGACTTTTCCTTCTTGGCGTTACATACAAATGCACAAACTTATTATACGCTGTACCACAGTAGTGGTGAAGGGTATAAATATGGGAAACATTTAAATCTGGAGCACTTTTAAGAAAACCTCGCAAAAGTTTATTTATGATTTATCGCTCGATATATATGCATTAGAAGTTTAAGAAAATTAGAGTTATTTTTACAACTTTTCGACCAAGCAGTGGCGATTTTACAAGGAAAATGTTGGTATTTTGACCATTTTTGTCGAAATCGGAAAAACATATATATGGGAGCTATATCTAAATCTGAACCGATTTCAACCAAATTTGGCACGCATAGCTACAATGCTAATTCTACTTCCTGTGTAAAATTTCAACTAAATCGGAGTTAAAAATTGGCCTATACGGTCATATGAGTGTAAATCGGGCGAAAGCTATATATGGGAGATATATCTAAATCTGAACCGATTTCAACCAAATTTGGCACGCATAACTACAATGCTAATTATACTCCCTGTGCAAAATTTCAACTAAATCGGAGCAAAAAATTGGCCTCTGTGGTCATTTGAGTGTAAATCGGGCGAAAGCTATATATCGGAGCTATATCTAAATCTGAACCGATTTCAACCAAATTTGGCACGCATAGCTACAATGCTAATTATACTCCCTGTGCAAAATTTCAACTAAATCGGAGCAAAAAATTGGCCTCTGTGGTCATTGGAGTGTAAATCGGGCGAAAGCTATATATGGGAGCTATATCTAAATCTGAACCGATTTGGCTGATATTTTGCAAGTTTTTCGAGACTCATAAAATTTTCGGATGTCCGGAATTTGAGGAAGATCGGTTGATATACACGCCATTTATGACCAGATCGGTGAAAAATATATATGGCAGCTATATCTAAATCTGAACCGATTTTTTCCAAAATCAATAGGGATCGTCTTTGAGCCGAAGCAGGACCCTATACCAAATTTTAGGACAATCGGACTAAAACTGCGAGCTGTACTTTGCACACAAAAATACATCAACAGACAGACAGACAGACGGACAGACAGACAGACAGACAGACAGACAGACGGACATCGCTAAATCGACTCAGAATTTAATTCTAAGACGATCGGTATACTAAACGATGGGTCTCAGACTTTTCCTTCTTGGCGTTACATACAAATGCACAAACTTATTATACCCTGTACCACAGTAGTGGTGAAGGGTATAAATATGGAAAGCATTTAAATCTGAAGGAAACTTCGCAATAGTTTATTTATGATTTATCGCTCGATATATATGTATTAGAAGTTTAGGAAAATTAGAGTCATTTTTACAACTTTTCGACTACGCAGTGGCGATTTTACAAGGAAGATGTTGGTATTTTTACCATTTTTGTCGAAATCAGAAAAACATATATATGGGAGCTATATCTAAATCTGAACCGATTTCAACCAAATTTGGCACGCATAGCTACAATGCTAATTCTACTCCCTGTGCAAAATTTCAATTAAATCGGAGTAAAAGATTGGCCAATGTGGGCATATGTGTAAATCGGGCGAACGATATAAATCTGAAACGATTTCAATAAAATTTCACACACTTGACTACACTACTAATTGTACTCGACTCAGGAGCCCCCCTGACCATTTGTGCCAAAGACACCATGTGTCTATCTCGTCTCCTTCTGGGTGTTTCAAACATATGCACTAACTTATAATACCCTATTTCACAGTGTGGCGAAGGGTATAAAAATCATAATAAATTCATAACCTCACGGCGCATTCTCTGCAAATCTCAAATAAATCAGAGGATTTTTGTTTTTTTTTTACTGTACTTTAAACAAAAATCGTATAAAGGGGTGGTCCACCTCCGCGACCAAAAATAAAGTAGCGGATCTTTGTCTAGATATCACCTCTTCCTTGGAAATTTCACCTCAATCGGAGAACTTTGGCCCAATTTTGAAAAAGTTGGGCACGGGGGATGCCCACCTCCCCCACCAGATATCAAAAAATGAGGTCCCCAATTTTCTCCACATGATTACCCCTACGTTCTACGTTATTTTTATATAGCAGATTTCCTAAAAATTTTAATTATATTTCATGTTAGC